>NW_027225507.1:0-77885 GCF_041296235.1 Equus asinus | reverse complement strand
GGTTCTGGTGTAGCCGGCAGGTGATTTTGGCATGTCCGGCAGGTGTTTCTGGCGAGCTGTTCAGGTGGTTCCGGTGTTCTTGGCAGGTGATTCTGGCGTGTCCGGCAGGTGGTTCCGGTCTGTCCGGTAATGGGTTCCGTCATGTGCCGCACGTGGTTCTGGCACGTCTGAGAGGTGGTTCCCGCATGCCCGGCAGGTGCTCCAGGAGAGTCCTACAAGTGGTTCTGGCCTATCCCGCAGGTGATTTTGGCGTGTCCGGCAGGTGGTTCCAGCATGCTCGGCAGGTGGTTCAGGCATGTCTGGTAGGTGGTTCCGGTCTGTCCGCGAGGTGGTTCCGGCGTGTCAGGCACGTGGTTCCGGCATGTGTGACAGGTGGTTCTGGCATGTCCGGCAGGTGATTCTGGATTGTCCACCAAGTGGCTCTGGTGTAACCAGCAGGTGATTCCGGAGTGTACGGCAAGTGGTTCTGGCATAGCTGGCTGGTGATTTTGGGGTGTCCAGCAGGTGGCTCCAGCGAGTCGAGCAAGTTGTTCCGGTGTGCTCAGCAGGTGGTTCAGGCAGGTCCGGCAGGTGTTTCTGGTCTGTCCAGTACGTGGTGCCGGCATGTCCGGCACGTGCTTCCAGTATGTTTGAGAGGTGGTTCCTACCTTCCCGGCGGGAGATTCCGGAGCGTCCGCCATGTGATTCTGGCCTACCTGGCAGGGGATTTTGGCGTCTCTGGCTGGTGGTTCCGGCGAGTCGAAGAGGAGGTTCCGGCGTGCTCGGCAGGTGCATCCGGTGTCTCTGGCACGTCATTCTGGCACGTTCGAGAGGTGGTTCCGGCATGCCTGTGACAGGTGATTCCGGAGTGTCCGACAAGGGGTTCTGGCACGTCTGAGAGGTGGTTCCGGCATACCCTGCAGGTGATTCTGGCTTGTCTGCCGAGTGGTGCTGGCGTAGCCATCAGGTGACTTTGGCGTGTCCAGCAGGTGGCTCCAGCGAGTAGAGCAGGTTGTTCCAGCGTACTCAGCAGGTGGTTCAGGCGGGTCTGGCAGGTGGTTCCGGTCTCTCTAGTAGGTGGTTCCGGCGTGTCCGGCACGTGCTTCTGGCACGTCTGAGAGCTGGTTCCGGCATGCCCGGCGGGTGATTCCATAGAGTCCGCCACGTGGTTCTGGCCTAGCTGACAGGTGATTTTGGCGTCCCCGGCAGGTGGTTACAGCGAGTTGAGCAGGAGGTTCCGGCATGCTCGGCAGTTGCATCCGGTGTCTCTGGCACGTGGTTCTGGCACGTCTGACATTTGGTTGCATCATGTCTGGCAGGTGATTCCGGAGTGTCCGGCAAGAGGTTCTGGTGTAGCCGGCAGGTGATTTTGGCATGTCCGGCAGGTGTTTCTGGCGAGCTGTTCAGGTGGTTCCGGTGTTCTTGGCAGGTGATTCTGGCGTGTCCGGCAGGTGGTTCCGGTCTGTCCGGTAATGGGTTCCGTCATGTGCCGCACGTGGTTCTGGCACGTCTGAGAGGTGGTTCCCGCATGCCCGGCAGGTGCTCCAGGAGAGTCCTACAAGTGGTTCTGGCCTAGCCCGCAGGTGATTTTGGCGTGTCCGGCAGGTGGTTCCGGCATGCTCGGCAGGTGGTTCAGGCATGTCTGGTAGGTGGTTCCGGTCTGTCCGCGAGGTGGTTCCGGCGTGTCAGGCACGTGGTTCCGGCATGTGTGACAGGTGGTTCTGGCATGTCCGGCAGGTGATTCTGGATTGTCCACCAAGTGGCTCTGGTGTAACCAGCAGGTGATTCCGGAGTGTACGGCAAGTGGTTCTGGCATAGCTGGCTGGTGATTTTGGGGTGTCCAGCAGGTGGCTCCAGCGAGTCGAGCAAGTTGTTCCGGTGTGCTCAGCAGGTGGTTCAGGCAGGTCCGGCAGGTGTTTCTGGTCTGTCCAGTACGTGGTGCCGGCATGTCCGGCACGTGCTTCCAGTATGTTTGAGAGGTGGTTCCTACCTTCCCGGCGGGAGATTCCGGAGCGTCCGCCATGTGATTCTGGCCTACCTGGCAGGGGATTTTGGCGTCTCTGGCTGGTGGTTCCGGCGAGTCGAACAGGAGGTTCCGGCGTGCTCGGCAGGTGCATCCGGTGTCTCTGGCACGTCATTCTGGCACGTTCGAGAGGTGGTTCCGGCATGCCTGTGACAGGTGATTCCGGAGTGTCCGACAAGGGGTTCTGGCACGTCTGAGAGGTGGTTCCGGCATACCCTGCAGGTGATTCTGGCTTGTCTGCCGAGTGGTGCTGGCGTAGCCATCAGGTGACTTTGGCGTGTCCAGCAGGTGGCTCCAGCGAGTAGAGCAGGTTGTTCCAGCGTACTCAGCAGGTGGTTCAGGCGGGTCTGGCAGGTGGTTCCGGTCTCTCTAGTAGGTGGTTCCGGCGTGTCCGGCACGTGCTTCTGGCACGTCTGAGAGCTGGTTCCGGCATGCCCGGCGGGTGATTCCATAGAGTCCGCCACGTGGTTCTGGCCTAGCTGACAGGTGATTTTGGCGTCCCCGGCAGGTGGTTACAGCGAGTTGAGCAGGAGGTTCCGGCATGCTCGGCAGTTGCATCCGGTGTCTCTGGCACGTGGTTCTGGCACGTCTGACATTTGGTTGCATCATGTCTGGCAGGTGATTCCGGAGTGTCCGGCAAGAGGTTCTGGTGTAGCCGGCAGGTGATTTTGGCATGTCCGGCAGGTGTTTCTGGCGAGCTGTTCAGGTGGTTCCGGTGTTCTTGGCAGGTGATTCTGGCGTGTCCGGCAGGTGGTTCCGGTCTGTCCGGTAATGGGTTCCGTCATGTGCCGCACGTGGTTCTGGCACGTCTGAGAGGTGGTTCCCGCATGCCCGGCAGGTGCTCCAGGAGAGTCCTACAAGTGGTTCTGGCCTAGCCCGCAGGTGATTTTGGCGTGTCCGGCAGGTGGTTCCGGCATGCTCGGCAGGTGGTTCAGGCATGTCTGGTAGGTGGTTCCGGTCTGTCCGCGAGGTGGTTCCGGCGTGTCAGGCACGTGGTTCCGGCATGTGTGACAGGTGGTTCTGGCATGTCCGGCAGGTGATTCTGGATTGTCCACCAAGTGGCTCTGGTGTAACCAGCAGGTGATTCCGGAGTGTACGGCAAGTGGTTCTGGCATAGCTGGCTGGTGATTTTGGGGTGTCCAGCAGGTGGCTCCAGCGAGTCGAGCAAGTTGTTCCGGTGTGCTCAGCAGGTGGTTCAGGCAGGTCCGGCAGGTGTTTCTGGTCTGTCCAGTACGTGGTGCCGGCATGTCCGGCACGTGCTTCCAGTATGTTTGAGAGGTGGCTCCTACCTTCCCGGCGGGAGATTCCGGAGCGTCCGCCATGTGATTCTGGCCTACGTGGCAGGGGATTTTGGCGTCTCTGGCTGGTGGTTCCGGCGAGTCGAACAGGAGGTTCCGGCGTGCTCGGCAGGTGCATCCGGTGTCTCTGGCACGTCATTCTGGCACGTTCGAGAGGTGGTTCCGGCATGCCTGTGACAGGTGATTCCGGAGTGTCCGACAAGGGGTTCTGGCACGTCTGAGAGGTGGTTCCGGCATACCCTGCAGGTGATTCTGGCTTGTCTGCCGAGTGGTGCTGGCGTAGCCATCAGGTGACTTTGGCGTGTCCAGCAGGTGGCTCCAGCGAGTAGAGCAGGTTGTTCCAGCGTACTCAGCAGGTGGTTCAGGCGGGTCTGGCAGGTGGTTCCGGTCTCTCTAGTAGGTGGTTCCGGCGTGTCCGGCACGTGCTTCTGGCACGTCTGAGAGCTGGTTCCGGCATGCCCGGCGGGTGATTCCATAGAGTCCGCCACGTGGTTCTGGCCTAGCTGACAGGTGATTTTGGCGTCCCCGGCAGGTGGTTACAGCGAGTTGAGCAGGAGGTTCCGGCATGCTCGGCAGTTGCATCCGGTGTCTCTGGCACGTGGTTCTGGCACGTCTGACATTTGGTTGCATCATGTCTGGCAGGTGATTCCGGAGTGTCCGGCAAGAGGTTCTGGTGTAGCCGGCAGGTGATTTTGGCATGTCCGGCAGGTGTTTCTGGCGAGCTGTTCAGGTGGTTCCGGTGTTCTTGGCAGGTGATTCTGGCGTGTCCGGCAGGTGGTTCCGGTCTGTCCGGTAATGGGTTCCGTCATGTGCCGCACGTGGTTCTGGCACGTCTGAGAGGTGGTTCCCGCATGCCCGGCAGGTGCTCCAGGAGAGTCCTACAAGTGGTTCTGGCCTAGCCCGCAGGTGATTTTGGCGTGTCCGGCAGGTGGTTCCGGCATGCTCGGCAGGTGGTTCAGGCATGTCTGGTAGGTGGTTCCGGTCTGTCCGCGAGGTGGTTCCGGCGTGTCAGGCACGTGGTTCCGGCATGTGTGACAGGTGGTTCTGGCATGTCCGGCAGGTGATTCTGGATTGTCCACCAAGTGGCTCTGGTGTAACCAGCAGGTGATTCCGGAGTGTACGGCAAGTGGTTCTGGCATAGCTGGCTGGTGATTTTGGGGTGTCCAGCAGGTGGCTCCAGCGAGTCGAGCAAGTTGTTCCGGTGTGCTCAGCAGGTGGTTCAGGCAGGTCCGGCAGGTGTTTCTGGTCTGTCCAGTACGTGGTGCCGGCATGTCCGGCACGTGCTTCCAGTATGTTTGAGAGGTGGCTCCTACCTTCCCGGCGGGAGATTCCGGAGCGTCCGCCATGTGATTCTGGCCTACGTGGCAGGGGATTTTGGCGTCTCTGGCTGGTGGTTCCGGCGAGTCGAACAGGAGGTTCCGGCGTGCTCGGCAGGTGCATCCGGTGTCTCTGGCACGTCATTCTGGCACGTTCGAGAGGTGGTTCCGGCATGCCTGTGACAGGTGATTCCGGAGTGTCCGACAAGGGGTTCTGGCACGTCTGAGAGGTGGTTCCGGCATACCCTGCAGGTGATTCTGGCTTGTCTGCCGAGTGGTGCTGGCGTAGCCATCAGGTGACTTTGGCGTGTCCAGCAGGTGGCTCCAGCGAGTAGAGCAGGTTGTTCCAGCGTACTCAGCAGGTGGTTCAGGCGGGTCTGGCAGGTGGTTCCGGTCTCTCTAGTAGGTGGTTCCGGCGTGTCCGGCACGTGCTTCTGGCACGTCTGAGAGCTGGTTCCGGCATGCCCGGCGGGTGATTCCATAGAGTCCGCCACGTGGTTCTGGCCTAGCTGACAGGTGATTTTGGCGTCCCCGGCAGGTGGTTACAGCGAGTTGAGCAGGAGGTTCCGGCATGCTCGGCAGTTGCATCCGGTGTCTCTGGCACGTGGTTCTGGCACGTCTGACATTTGGTTGCATCATGTCTGGCAGGTGATTCCGGAGTGTCCGGCAAGAGGTTCTGGTGTAGCCGGCAGGTGATTTTGGCATGTCCGGCAGGTGTTTCTGGCGAGCTGTTCAGGTGGTTCCGGTGTTCTTGGCAGGTGATTCTGGCGTGTCCGGCAGGTGGTTCCGGTCTGTCCGGTAATGGGTTCCGTCATGTGCCGCACGTGGTTCTGGCACGTCTGAGAGGTGGTTCCCGCATGCCCGGCAGGTGCTCCAGGAGAGTCCTACAAGTGGTTCTGGCCTAGCCCGCAGGTGATTTTGGCGTGTCCGGCAGGTGGTTCCGGCATGCTCGGCAGGTGGTTCAGGCATGTCTGGTAGGTGGTTCCGGTCTGTCCGCGAGGTGGTTCCGGCGTGTCAGGCACGTGGTTCCGGCATGTGTGACAGGTGGTTCTGGCATGTCCGGCAGGTGATTCTGGATTGTCCACCAAGTGGCTCTGGTGTAACCAGCAGGTGATTCCGGAGTGTACGGCAAGTGGTTCTGGCATAGCTGGCTGGTGATTTTGGGGTGTCCAGCAGGTGGCTCCAGCGAGTCGAGCAAGTTGTTCCGGTGTGCTCAGCAGGTGGTTCAGGCAGGTCCGGCAGGTGTTTCTGGTCTGTCCAGTACGTGGTGCCGGCATGTCCGGCACGTGCTTCCAGTATGTTTGAGAGGTGGCTCCTACCTTCCCGGCGGGAGATTCCGGAGCGTCCGCCATGTGATTCTGGCCTACCTGGCAGGGGATTTTGGCGTCTCTGGCTGGTGGTTCCGGCGAGTCGAACAGGAGGTTCCGGCGTGCTCGGCAGGTGCATCCGGTGTCTCTGGCACGTCATTCTGGCACGTTCGAGAGGTGGTTCCGGCATGCCTGTGACAGGTGATTCCGGAGTGTCCGACAAGGGGTTCTGGCACGTCTGAGAGGTGGTTCCGGCATACCCTGCAGGTGATTCTGGCTTGTCTGCCGAGTGGTGCTGGCGTAGCCATCAGGTGACTTTGGCGTGTCCAGCAGGTGGCTCCAGCGAGTAGAGCAGGTTGTTCCAGCGTACTCAGCAGGTGGTTCAGGCGGGTCTGGCAGGTGGTTCCGGTCTCTCTAGTAGGTGGTTCCGGCGTGTCCGGCACGTGCTTCTGGCACGTCTGAGAGCTGGTTCCGGCATGCCCGGCGGGTGATTCCATAGAGTCCGCCACGTGGTTCTGGCCTAGCTGACAGGTGATTTTGGCGTCCCCGGCAGGTGGTTACAGCGAGTTGAGCAGGAGGTTCCGGCATGCTCGGCAGTTGCATCCGGTGTCTCTGGCACGTGGTTCTGGCACGTCTGACATTTGGTTGCATCATGTCTGGCAGGTGATTCCGGAGTGTCCGGCAAGAGGTTCTGGTGTAGCCGGCAGGTGATTTTGGCATGTCCGGCAGGTGTTTCTGGCGAGCTGTTCAGGTGGTTCCGGTGTTCTTGGCAGGTGATTCTGGCGTGTCCGGCAGGTGGTTCCGGTCTGTCCGGTAATGGGTTCCGTCATGTGCCGCACGTGGTTCTGGCACGTCTGAGAGGTGGTTCCCGCATGCCCGGCAGGTGCTCCAGGAGAGTCCTACAAGTGGTTCTGGCCTAGCCCGCAGGTGATTTTGGCGTGTCCGGCAGGTGGTTCCGGCATGCTCGGCAGGTGGTTCAGGCATGTCTGGTAGGTGGTTCCGGTCTGTCCGCGAGGTGGTTCCGGCGTGTCAGGCACGTGGTTCCGGCATGTGTGACAGGTGGTTCTGGCATGTCCGGCAGGTGATTCTGGATTGTCCACCAAGTGGCTCTGGTGTAACCAGCAGGTGATTCCGGAGTGTACGGCAAGTGGTTCTGGCATAGCTGGCTGGTGATTTTGGGGTGTCCAGCAGGTGGCTCCAGCGAGTCGAGCAAGTTGTTCCGGTGTGCTCAGCAGGTGGTTCAGGCAGGTCCGGCAGGTGTTTCTGGTCTGTCCAGTACGTGGTGCCGGCATGTCCGGCACGTGCTTCCAGTATGTTTGAGAGGTGGCTCCTACCTTCCCGGCGGGAGATTCCGGAGCGTCCGCCATGTGATTCTGGCCTACCTGGCAGGGGATTTTGGCGTCTCTGGCTGGTGGTTCCGGCGAGTCGAACAGGAGGTTCCGGCGTGCTCGGCAGGTGCATCCGGTGTCTCTGGCACGTCATTCTGGCACGTTCGAGAGGTGGTTCCGGCATGCCTGTGACAGGTGATTCCGGAGTGTCCGACAAGGGGTTCTGGCACGTCTGAGAGGTGGTTCCGGCATACCCTGCAGGTGATTCTGGCTTGTCTGCCGAGTGGTGCTGGCGTAGCCATCAGGTGACTTTGGCGTGTCCAGCAGGTGGCTCCAGCGAGTAGAGCAGGTTGTTCCAGCGTACTCAGCAGGTGGTTCAGGCGGGTCTGGCAGGTGGTTCCGGTCTCTCTAGTAGGTGGTTCCGGCGTGTCCGGCACGTGCTTCTGGCACGTCTGAGAGCTGGTTCCGGCATGCCCGGCGGGTGATTCCATAGAGTCCGCCACGTGGTTCTGGCCTAGCTGACAGGTGATTTTGGCGTCCCCGGCAGGTGGTTACAGCGAGTTGAGCAGGAGGTTCCGGCATGCTCGGCAGTTGCATCCGGTGTCTCTGGCACGTGGTTCTGGCACGTCTGACATTTGGTTGCATCATGTCTGGCAGGTGATTCCGGAGTGTCCGGCAAGAGGTTCTGGTGTAGCCGGCAGGTGATTTTGGCATGTCCGGCAGGTGTTTCTGGCGAGCTGTTCAGGTGGTTCCGGTGTTCTTGGCAGGTGATTCTGGCGTGTCCGGCAGGTGGTTCCGGTCTGTCCGGTAATGGGTTCCGTCATGTGCCGCACGTGGTTCTGGCACGTCTGAGAGGTGGTTCCCGCATGCCCGGCAGGTGCTCCAGGAGAGTCCTACAAGTGGTTCTGGCCTAGCCCGCAGGTGATTTTGGCGTGTCCGGCAGGTGGTTCCGGCATGCTCGGCAGGTGGTTCAGGCATGTCTGGTAGGTGGTTCCGGTCTGTCCGCGAGGTGGTTCCGGCGTGTCAGGCACGTGGTTCCGGCATGTGTGACAGGTGGTTCTGGCATGTCCGGCAGGTGATTCTGGATTGTCCACCAAGTGGCTCTGGTGTAACCAGCAGGTGATTCCGGAGTGTACGGCAAGTGGTTCTGGCATAGCTGGCTGGTGATTTTGGGGTGTCCAGCAGGTGGCTCCAGCGAGTCGAGCAAGTTGTTCCGGTGTGCTCAGCAGGTGGTTCAGGCAGGTCCGGCAGGTGTTTCTGGTCTGTCCAGTACGTGGTGCCGGCATGTCCGGCACGTGCTTCCAGTATGTTTGAGAGGTGGCTCCTACCTTCCCGGCGGGAGATTCCGGAGCGTCCGCCATGTGATTCTGGCCTACCTGGCAGGGGATTTTGGCGTCTCTGGCTGGTGGTTCCGGCGAGTCGAACAGGAGGTTCCGGCGTGCTCGGCAGGTGCATCCGGTGTCTCTGGCACGTCATTCTGGCACGTTCGAGAGGTGGTTCCGGCATGCCTGTGACAGGTGATTCCGGAGTGTCCGACAAGGGGTTCTGGCACGTCTGAGAGGTGGTTCCGGCATACCCTGCAGGTGATTCTGGCTTGTCTGCCGAGTGGTGCTGGCGTAGCCATCAGGTGACTTTGGCGTGTCCAGCAGGTGGCTCCAGCGAGTAGAGCAGGTTGTTCCAGCGTACTCAGCAGGTGGTTCAGGCGGGTCTGGCAGGTGGTTCCGGTCTCTCTAGTAGGTGGTTCCGGCGTGTCCGGCACGTGCTTCTGGCACGTCTGAGAGCTGGTTCCGGCATGCCCGGCGGGTGATTCCATAGAGTCCGCCACGTGGTTCTGGCCTAGCTGACAGGTGATTTTGGCGTCCCCGGCAGGTGGTTACAGCGAGTTGAGCAGGAGGTTCCGGCATGCTCGGCAGTTGCATCCGGTGTCTCTGGCACGTGGTTCTGGCACGTCTGACATTTGGTTGCATCATGTCTGGCAGGTGATTCCGGAGTGTCCGGCAAGAGGTTCTGGTGTAGCCGGCAGGTGATTTTGGCATGTCCGGCAGGTGTTTCTGGCGAGCTGTTCAGGTGGTTCCGGTGTTCTTGGCAGGTGATTCTGGCGTGTCCGGCAGGTGGTTCCGGTCTGTCCGGTAATGGGTTCCGTCATGTGCCGCACGTGGTTCTGGCACGTCTGAGAGGTGGTTCCCGCATGCCCGGCAGGTGCTCCAGGAGAGTCCTACAAGTGGTTCTGGCCTAGCCCGCAGGTGATTTTGGCGTGTCCGGCAGGTGGTTCCGGCATGCTCGGCAGGTGGTTCAGGCATGTCTGGTAGGTGGTTCCGGTCTGTCCGCGAGGTGGTTCCGGCGTGTCAGGCACGTGGTTCCGGCATGTGTGACAGGTGGTTCTGGCATGTCCGGCAGGTGATTCTGGATTGTCCACCAAGTGGCTCTGGTGTAACCAGCAGGTGATTCCGGAGTGTACGGCAAGTGGTTCTGGCATAGCTGGCTGGTGATTTTGGGGTGTCCAGCAGGTGGCTCCAGCGAGTCGAGCAAGTTGTTCCGGTGTGCTCAGCAGGTGGTTCAGGCAGGTCCGGCAGGTGTTTCTGGTCTGTCCAGTACGTGGTGCCGGCATGTCCGGCACGTGCTTCCAGTATGTTTGAGAGGTGGCTCCTACCTTCCCGGCGGGAGATTCCGGAGCGTCCGCCATGTGATTCTGGCCTACGTGGCAGGGGATTTTGGCGTCTCTGGCTGGTGGTTCCGGCGAGTCGAACAGGAGGTTCCGGCGTGCTCGGCAGGTGCATCCGGTGTCTCTGGCACGTCATTCTGGCACGTTCGAGAGGTGGTTCCGGCATGCCTGTGACAGGTGATTCCGGAGTGTCCGACAAGGGGTTCTGGCACGTCTGAGAGGTGGTTCCGGCATACCCTGCAGGTGATTCTGGCTTGTCTGCCGAGTGGTGCTGGCGTAGCCATCAGGTGACTTTGGCGTGTCCAGCAGGTGGCTCCAGCGAGTAGAGCAGGTTGTTCCAGCGTACTCAGCAGGTGGTTCAGGCGGGTCTGGCAGGTGGTTCCGGTCTCTCTAGTAGGTGGTTCCGGCGTGTCCGGCACGTGCTTCTGGCACGTCTGAGAGCTGGTTCCGGCATGCCCGGCGGGTGATTCCATAGAGTCCGCCACGTGGTTCTGGCCTAGCTGACAGGTGATTTTGGCGTCCCCGGCAGGTGGTTACAGCGAGTTGAGCAGGAGGTTCCGGCATGCTCGGCAGTTGCATCCGGTGTCTCTGGCACGTGGTTCTGGCACGTCTGACATTTGGTTGCATCATGTCTGGCAGGTGATTCCGGAGTGTCCGGCAAGAGGTTCTGGTGTAGCCGGCAGGTGATTTTGGCATGTCCGGCAGGTGTTTCTGGCGAGCTGTTCAGGTGGTTCCGGTGTTCTTGGCAGGTGATTCTGGCGTGTCCGGCAGGTGGTTCCGGTCTGTCCGGTAATGGGTTCCGTCATGTGCCGCACGTGGTTCTGGCACGTCTGAGAGGTGGTTCCCGCATGCCCGGCAGGTGCTCCAGGAGAGTCCTACAAGTGGTTCTGGCCTAGCCCGCAGGTGATTTTGGCGTGTCCGGCAGGTGGTTCCGGCATGCTCGGCAGGTGGTTCAGGCATGTCTGGTAGGTGGTTCCGGTCTGTCCGCGAGGTGGTTCCGGCGTGTCAGGCACGTGGTTCCGGCATGTGTGACAGGTGGTTCTGGCATGTCCGGCAGGTGATTCTGGATTGTCCACCAAGTGGCTCTGGTGTAACCAGCAGGTGATTCCGGAGTGTACGGCAAGTGGTTCTGGCATAGCTGGCTGGTGATTTTGGGGTGTCCAGCAGGTGGCTCCGGCGAGTCGAGCAAGTTGTTCCGGTGTGCTCAGCAGGTGGTTCAGGCAGGTCCGGCAGGTGTTTCTGGTCTGTCCAGTACGTGGTGCCGGCATGTCCGGCACGTGCTTCCAGTATGTTTGAGAGGTGGCTCCTACCTTCCCGGCGGGAGATTCCGGAGCGTCCGCCATGTGATTCTGGCCTACGTGGCAGGGGATTTTGGCGTCTCTGGCTGGTGGTTCCGGCGAGTCGAACAGGAGGTTCCGGCGTGCTCGGCAGGTGCATCCGGTGTCTCTGGCACGTCATTCTGGCACGTTCGAGAGGTGGTTCCGGCATGCCTGTGACAGGTGATTCCGGAGTGTCCGACAAGGGGTTCTGGCACGTCTGAGAGGTGGTTCCGGCATACCCTGCAGGTGATTCTGGCTTGTCTGCCGAGTGGTGCTGGCGTAGCCATCAGGTGACTTTGGCGTGTCCAGCAGGTGGCTCCAGCGAGTAGAGCAGGTTGTTCCAGCGTACTCAGCAGGTGGTTCAGGCGGGTCTGGCAGGTGGTTCCGGTCTCTCTAGTAGGTGGTTCCGGCGTGTCCGGCACGTGCTTCTGGCACGTCTGAGAGCTGGTTCCGGCATGCCCGGCGGGTGATTCCATAGAGTCCGCCACGTGGTTCTGGCCTAGCTGACAGGTGATTTTGGCGTCCCCGGCAGGTGGTTACAGCGAGTTGAGCAGGAGGTTCCGGCATGCTCGGCAGTTGCATCCGGTGTCTCTGGCACGTGGTTCTGGCACGTCTGACATTTGGTTGCATCATGTCTGGCAGGTGATTCCGGAGTGTCCGGCAAGAGGTTCTGGTGTAGCCGGCAGGTGATTTTGGCATGTCCGGCAGGTGTTTCTGGCGAGCTGTTCAGGTGGTTCCGGTGTTCTTGGCAGGTGATTCTGGCGTGTCCGGCAGGTGGTTCCGGTCTGTCCGGTAATGGGTTCCGTCATGTGCCGCACGTGGTTCTGGCACGTCTGAGAGGTGGTTCCCGCATGCCCGGCAGGTGCTCCAGGAGAGTCCTACAAGTGGTTCTGGCCTAGCCCGCAGGTGATTTTGGCGTGTCCGGCAGGTGGTTCCGGCATGCTCGGCAGGTGGTTCAGGCATGTCTGGTAGGTGGTTCCGGTCTGTCCGCGAGGTGGTTCCGGCGTGTCCGGCACGTGGTTCCGGCATGTGTGACAGGTGGTTCTGGCATGTCCGGCAGGTGATTCTGGATTGTCCACCAAGTGGCTCTGGTGTAACCAGCAGGTGATTCCGGAGTGTACGGCAAGTGGTTCTGGCATAGCTGGCTGGTGATTTTGGGGTGTCCAGCAGGTGGCTCCGGCGAGTCGAGCAAGTTGTTCCGGTGTGCTCAGCAGGTGGTTCAGGCAGGTCCGGCAGGTGTTTCTGGTCTGTCCAGTACGTGGTGCCGGCATGTCCGGCACGTGCTTCCAGTATGTTTGAGAGGTGGCTCCTACCTTCCCGGCGGGAGATTCCGGAGCGTCCGCCATGTGATTCTGGCCTACCTGGCAGGGGATTTTGGCGTCTCTGGCTGGTGGTTCCGGCGAGTCGAACAGGAGGTTCCGGCGTGCTCGGCAGGTGCATCCGGTGTCTCTGGCACGTCATTCTGGCACGTTCGAGAGGTGGTTCCGGCATGCCTGTGACAGGTGATTCCGGAGTGTCCGACAAGGGGTTCTGGCACGTCTGAGAGGTGGTTCCGGCATACCCTGCAGGTGATTCTGGCTTGTCTGCCGAGTGGTGCTGGCGTAGCCATCAGGTGACTTTGGCGTGTCCAGCAGGTGGCTCCAGCGAGTAGAGCAGGTTGTTCCAGCGTACTCAGCAGGTGGTTCAGGCGGGTCTGGCAGGTGGTTCCGGTCTCTCTAGTAGGTGGTTCCGGCGTGTCCGGCACGTGCTTCTGGCACGTCTGAGAGCTGGTTCCGGCATGCCCGGCGGGTGATTCCATAGAGTCCGCCACGTGGTTCTGGCCTAGCTGACAGGTGATTTTGGCGTCCCCGGCAGGTGGTTACAGCGAGTTGAGCAGGAGGTTCCGGCATGCTCGGCAGTTGCATCCGGTGTCTCTGGCACGTGGTTCTGGCACGTCTGACATTTGGTTGCATCATGTCTGGCAGGTGATTCCGGAGTGTCCGGCAAGAGGTTCTGGTGTAGCCGGCAGGTGATTTTGGCATGTCCGGCAGGTGTTTCTGGCGAGCTGTTCAGGTGGTTCCGGTGTTCTTGGCAGGTGATTCTGGCGTGTCCGGCAGGTGGTTCCGGTCTGTCCGGTAATGGGTTCCGTCATGTGCCGCACGTGGTTCTGGCACGTCTGAGAGGTGGTTCCCGCATGCCCGGCAGGTGCTCCAGGAGAGTCCTACAAGTGGTTCTGGCCTAGCCCGCAGGTGATTTTGGCGTGTCCGGCAGGTGGTTCCGGCATGCTCGGCAGGTGGTTCAGGCATGTCTGGTAGGTGGTTCCGGTCTGTCCGCGAGGTGGTTCCGGCGTGTCAGGCACGTGGTTCCGGCATGTGTGACAGGTGGTTCTGGCATGTCCGGCAGGTGATTCTGGATTGTCCACCAAGTGGCTCTGGTGTAACCAGCAGGTGATTCCGGAGTGTACGGCAAGTGGTTCTGGCATAGCTGGCTGGTGATTTTGGGGTGTCCAGCAGGTGGCTCCGGCGAGTCGAGCAAGTTGTTCCGGTGTGCTCAGCAGGTGGTTCAGGCAGGTCCGGCAGGTGTTTCTGGTCTGTCCAGTACGTGGTGCCGGCATGTCCGGCACGTGCTTCCAGTATGTTTGAGAGGTGGCTCCTACCTTCCCGGCGGGAGATTCCGGAGCGTCCGCCATGTGATTCTGGCCTACGTGGCAGGGGATTTTGGCGTCTCTGGCTGGTGGTTCCGGCGAGTCGAACAGGAGGTTCCGGCGTGCTCGGCAGGTGCATCCGGTGTCTCTGGCACGTCATTCTGGCACGTTCGAGAGGTGGTTCCGGCATGCCTGTGACAGGTGATTCCGGAGTGTCCGACAAGGGGTTCTGGCACGTCTGAGAGGTGGTTCCGGCATACCCTGCAGGTGATTCTGGCTTGTCTGCCGAGTGGTGCTGGCGTAGCCATCAGGTGACTTTGGCGTGTCCAGCAGGTGGCTCCAGCGAGTAGAGCAGGTTGTTCCAGCGTACTCAGCAGGTGGTTCAGGCGGGTCTGGCAGGTGGTTCCGGTCTCTCTAGTAGGTGGTTCCGGCGTGTCCGGCACGTGCTTCTGGCACGTCTGAGAGCTGGTTCCGGCATGCCCGGCGGGTGATTCCATAGAGTCCGCCACGTGGTTCTGGCCTAGCTGACAGGTGATTTTGGCGTCCCCGGCAGGTGGTTACAGCGAGTTGAGCAGGAGGTTCCGGCATGCTCGGCAGTTGCATCCGGTGTCTCTGGCACGTGGTTCTGGCACGTCTGACATTTGGTTGCATCATGTCTGGCAGGTGATTCCGGAGTGTCCGGCAAGAGGTTCTGGTGTAGCCGGCAGGTGATTTTGGCATGTCCGGCAGGTGTTTCTGGCGAGCTGTTCAGGTGGTTCCGGTGTTCTTGGCAGGTGATTCTGGCGTGTCCGGCAGGTGGTTCCGGTCTGTCCGGTAATGGGTTCCGTCATGTGCCGCACGTGGTTCTGGCACGTCTGAGAGGTGGTTCCCGCATGCCCGGCAGGTGCTCCAGGAGAGTCCTACAAGTGGTTCTGGCCTAGCCCGCAGGTGATTTTGGCGTGTCCGGCAGGTGGTTCCGGCATGCTCGGCAGGTGGTTCAGGCATGTCTGGTAGGTGGTTCCGGTCTGTCCGCGAGGTGGTTCCGGCGTGTCAGGCACGTGGTTCCGGCATGTGTGACAGGTGGTTCTGGCATGTCCGGCAGGTGATTCTGGATTGTCCACCAAGTGGCTCTGGTGTAACCAGCAGGTGATTCCGGAGTGTACGGCAAGTGGTTCTGGCATAGCTGGCTGGTGATTTTGGGGTGTCCAGCAGGTGGCTCCGGCGAGTCGAGCAAGTTGTTCCGGTGTGCTCAGCAGGTGGTTCAGGCAGGTCCGGCAGGTGTTTCTGGTCTGTCCAGTACGTGGTGCCGGCATGTCCGGCACGTGCTTCCAGTATGTTTGAGAGGTGGCTCCTACCTTCCCGGCGGGAGATTCCGGAGCGTCCGCCATGTGATTCTGGCCTACGTGGCAGGGGATTTTGGCGTCTCTGGCTGGTGGTTCCGGCGAGTCGAACAGGAGGTTCCGGCGTGCTCGGCAGGTGCATCCGGTGTCTCTGGCACGTCATTCTGGCACGTTCGAGAGGTGGTTCCGGCATGCCTGTGACAGGTGATTCCGGAGTGTCCGACAAGGGGTTCTGGCACGTCTGAGAGGTGGTTCCGGCATACCCTGCAGGTGATTCTGGCTTGTCTGCCGAGTGGTGCTGGCGTAGCCATCAGGTGACTTTGGCGTGTCCAGCAGGTGGCTCCAGCGAGTAGAGCAGGTTGTTCCAGCGTACTCAGCAGGTGGTTCAGGCGGGTCTGGCAGGTGGTTCCGGTCTCTCTAGTAGGTGGTTCCGGCGTGTCCGGCACGTGCTTCTGGCACGTCTGAGAGCTGGTTCCGGCATGCCCGGCGGGTGATTCCATAGAGTCCGCCACGTGGTTCTGGCCTAGCTGACAGGTGATTTTGGCGTCCCCGGCAGGTGGTTACAGCGAGTTGAGCAGGAGGTTCCGGCATGCTCGGCAGTTGCATCCGGTGTCTCTGGCACGTGGTTCTGGCACGTCTGACATTTGGTTGCATCATGTCTGGCAGGTGATTCCGGAGTGTCCGGCAAGAGGTTCTGGTGTAGCCGGCAGGTGATTTTGGCATGTCCGGCAGGTGTTTCTGGCGAGCTGTTCAGGTGGTTCCGGTGTTCTTGGCAGGTGATTCTGGCGTGTCCGGCAGGTGGTTCCGGTCTGTCCGGTAATGGGTTCCGTCATGTGCCGCACGTGGTTCTGGCACGTCTGAGAGGTGGTTCCCGCATGCCCGGCAGGTGCTCCAGGAGAGTCCTACAAGTGGTTCTGGCCTAGCCCGCAGGTGATTTTGGCGTGTCCGGCAGGTGGTTCCGGCATGCTCGGCAGGTGGTTCAGGCATGTCTGGTAGGTGGTTCCGGTCTGTCCGCGAGGTGGTTCCGGCGTGTCCGGCACGTGGTTCCGGCATGTGTGACAGGTGGTTCTGGCATGTCCGGCAGGTGATTCTGGATTGTCCACCAAGTGGCTCTGGTGTAACCAGCAGGTGATTCCGGAGTGTACGGCAAGTGGTTCTGGCATAGCTGGCTGGTGATTTTGGGGTGTCCAGCAGGTGGCTCCGGCGAGTCGAGCAAGTTGTTCCGGTGTGCTCAGCAGGTGGTTCAGGCAGGTCCGGCAGGTGTTTCTGGTCTGTCCAGTACGTGGTGCCGGCATGTCCGGCACGTGCTTCCAGTATGTTTGAGAGGTGGCTCCTACCTTCCCGGCGGGAGATTCCGGAGCGTCCGCCATGTGATTCTGGCCTACCTGGCAGGGGATTTTGGCGTCTCTGGCTGGTGGTTCCGGCGAGTCGAACAGGAGGTTCCGGCGTGCTCGGCAGGTGCATCCGGTGTCTCTGGCACGTCATTCTGGCACGTTCGAGAGGTGGTTCCGGCATGCCTGTGACAGGTGATTCCGGAGTGTCCGACAAGGGGTTCTGGCACGTCTGAGAGGTGGTTCCGGCATACCCTGCAGGTGATTCTGGCTTGTCTGCCGAGTGGTGCTGGCGTAGCCATCAGGTGACTTTGGCGTGTCCAGCAGGTGGCTCCAGCGAGTAGAGCAGGTTGTTCCAGCGTACTCAGCAGGTGGTTCAGGCGGGTCTGGCAGGTGGTTCCGGTCTCTCTAGTAGGTGGTTCCGGCGTGTCCGGCACGTGCTTCTGGCACGTTCGAGAGGTGGTTCCGGCATGCCCGGCGGGTGATTCCATAGAGTCCGCCACGTGGTTCTGGCCTAGCTGACAGGTGATTTTGGCGTCCCCGGCAGGTGGTTACAGCGAGTTGAGCAGGAGGTTCCGGCATGCTCGGCAGTTGCATCCGGTGTCTCTGGCACGTGGTTCTGGCACGTCTGACATTTGGTTGCATCATGTCTGGCAGGTGATTCCGGAGTGTCCGGCAAGAGGTTCTGGTGTAGCCGGCAGGTGATTTTGGCATGTCCGGCAGGTGTTTCTGGCGAGCTGTTCAGGTGGTTCCGGTGTTCTTGGCAGGTGATTCTGGCGTGTCCGGCAGGTGGTTCCGGTCTGTCCGGTAATGGGTTCCGTCATGTGCCGCACGTGGTTCTGGCACGTCTGAGAGGTGGTTCCCGCATGCCCGGCAGGTGCTCCAGGAGAGTCCTACAAGTGGTTCTGGCCTAGCCCGCAGGTGATTTTGGCGTGTCCGGCAGGTGGTTCTGGCATGCTCGGCAGGTGGTTCAGGCATGTCTGGTAGGTGGTTCCGGTCTGTCCGCGAGGTGGTTCCGGCGTGTCCGGCACGTGGTTCCGGCATGTGTGACAGGTGGTTCTGGCATGTCCGGCAGGTGATTCTGGATTGTCCACCAAGTGGCTCTGGTGTAACCAGCAGGTGATTCCGGAGTGTACGGCAAGTGGTTCTGGCATAGCTGGCTGGTGATTTTGGGGTGTCCAGCAGGTGGCTCCGGCGAGTCGAGCAAGTTGTTCCGGTGTGCTCAGCAGGTGGTTCAGGCAGGTCCGGCAGGTGTTTCTGGTCTGTCCAGTACGTGGTGCCGGCATGTCCGGCACGTGCTTCCAGTATGTTTGAGAGGTGGCTCCTACCTTCCCGGCGGGAGATTCCGGAGCGTCCGCCATGTGATTCTGGCCTACCTGGCAGGGGATTTTGGCGTCTCTGGCTGGTGGTTCCGGCGAGTCGAACAGGAGGTTCCGGCGTGCTCGGCAGGTGCATCCGGTGTCTCTGGCACGTCATTCTGGCACGTTCGAGAGGTGGTTCCGGCATGCCTGTGACAGGTGATTCCGGAGTGTCCGACAAGGGGTTCTGGCACGTCTGAGAGGTGGTTCCGGCATACCCTGCAGGTGATTCTGGCTTGTCTGCCGAGTGGTGCTGGCGTAGCCATCAGGTGACTTTGGCGTGTCCAGCAGGTGGCTCCAGCGAGTAGAGCAGGTTGTTCCAGCGTACTCAGCAGGTGGTTCAGGCGGGTCTGGCAGGTGGTTCCGGTCTCTCTAGTAGGTGGTTCCGGCGTGTCCGGCACGTGCTTCTGGCACGTCTGAGAGCTGGTTCCGGCATGCCCGGCGGGTGATTCCATAGAGTCCGCCACGTGGTTCTGGCCTAGCTGACAGGTGATTTTGGCGTCCCCGGCAGGTGGTTACAGCGAGTTGAGCAGGAGGTTCCGGCATGCTCGGCAGTTGCATCCGGTGTCTCTGGCACGTGGTTCTGGCACGTCTGACATTTGGTTGCATCATGTCTGGCAGGTGATTCCGGAGTGTCCGGCAAGAGGTTCTGGTGTAGCCGGCAGGTGATTTTGGCATGTCCGGCAGGTGTTTCTGGCGAGCTGTTCAGGTGGTTCCGGTGTTCTTGGCAGGTGATTCTGGCGTGTCCGGCAGGTGGTTCCGGTCTGTCCGGTAATGGGTTCCGTCATGTGCCGCACGTGGTTCTGGCACGTCTGAGAGGTGGTTCCCGCATGCCCGGCAGGTGCTCCAGGAGAGTCCTACAAGTGGTTCTGGCCTAGCCCGCAGGTGATTTTGGCGTGTCCGGCAGGTGGTTCCGGCATGCTCGGCAGGTGGTTCAGGCATGTCTGGTAGGTGGTTCCGGTCTGTCCGCGAGGTGGTTCCGGCGTGTCCGGCACGTGGTTCCGGCATGTGTGACAGGTGGTTCTGGCATGTCCGGCAGGTGATTCTGGATTGTCCACCAAGTGGCTCTGGTGTAACCAGCAGGTGATTCCGGAGTGTACGGCAAGTGGTTCTGGCATAGCTGGCTGGTGATTTTGGGGTGTCCAGCAGGTGGCTCCAGCGAGTCGAGCAAGTTGTTCCGGTGTGCTCAGCAGGTGGTTCAGGCAGGTCCGGCAGGTGTTTCTGGTCTGTCCAGTACGTGGTGCCGGCATGTCCGGCACGTGCTTCCAGTATGTTTGAGAGGTGGCTCCTACCTTCCCGGCGGGAGATTCCGGAGCGTCCGCCATGTGATTCTGGCCTACCTGGCAGGGGATTTTGGCGTCTCTGGCTGGTGGTTCCGGCGAGTCGAACAGGAGGTTCCGGCGTGCTCGGCAGGTGCATCCGGTGTCTCTGGCACGTCATTCTGGCACGTTCGAGAGGTGGTTCCGGCATGCCTGTGACAGGTGATTCCGGAGTGTCCGACAAGGGGTTCTGGCACGTCTGAGAGGTGGTTCCGGCATACCCTGCAGGTGATTCTGGCTTGTCTGCCGAGTGGTGCTGGCGTAGCCATCAGGTGATTTTGGCGTGTCCAGCAGGTGGCTCCAGCGAGTAGAGCAGGTTGTTCCAGCGTACTCAGCAGGTGGTTCAGGCGGGTCTGGCAGGTGGTTCCGGTCTCTCTAGTAGGTGGTTCCGGCGTGTCCGGCACGTGCTTCTGGCACGTCTGAGAGCTGGTTCCGGCATGCCCGGCGGGTGATTCCATAGAGTCCGCCACGTGGTTCTGGCCTAGCTGACAGGTGATTTTGGCGTCCCCGGCAGGTGGTTACAGCGAGTTGAGCAGGAGGTTCCGGCATGCTCGGCAGTTGCATCCGGTGTCTCTGGCACGTGGTTCTGGCACGTCTGACATTTGGTTGCATCATGTCTGGCAGGTGATTCCGGAGTGTCCGGCAAGAGGTTCTGGTGTAGCCGGCAGGTGATTTTGGCATGTCCGGCAGGTGTTTCTGGCGAGCTGTTCAGGTGGTTCCGGTGTTCTTGGCAGGTGATTCTGGCGTGTCCGGCAGGTGGTTCCGGTCTGTCCGGTAATGGGTTCCGTCATGTGCCGCACGTGGTTCTGGCACGTCTGAGAGGTGGTTCCCGCATGCCCGGCAGGTGCTCCAGGAGAGTCCTACAAGTGGTTCTGGCCTAGCCCGCAGGTGATTTTGGCGTGTCCGGCAGGTGGTTCCGGCATGCTCGGCAGGTGGTTCAGGCATGTCTGGTAGGTGGTTCCGGTCTGTCCGCGAGGTGGTTCCGGCGTGTCCGGCACGTGGTTCCGGCATGTGTGACAGGTGGTTCTGGCATGTCCGGCAGGTGATTCTGGATTGTCCACCAAGTGGCTCTGGTGTAACCAGCAGGTGATTCCGGAGTGTACGGCAAGTGGTTCTGGCATAGCTGGCTGGTGATTTTGGGGTGTCCAGCAGGTGGCTCCAGCGAGTCGAGCAAGTTGTTCCGGTGTGCTCAGCAGGTGGTTCAGGCAGGTCCGGCAGGTGTTTCTGGTCTGTCCAGTACGTGGTGCCGGCATGTCCGGCACGTGCTTCCAGTATGTTTGAGAGGTGGCTCCTACCTTCCCGGCGGGAGATTCCGGAGCGTCCGCCATGTGATTCTGGCCTACCTGGCAGGGGATTTTGGCGTCTCTGGCTGGTGGTTCCGGCGAGTCGAACAGGAGGTTCCGGCGTGCTCGGCAGGTGCATCCGGTGTCTCTGGCACGTCATTCTGGCACGTTCGAGAGGTGGTTCCGGCATGCCTGTGACAGGTGATTCCGGAGTGTCCGACAAGGGGTTCTGGCACGTCTGAGAGGTGGTTCCGGCATACCCTGCAGGTGATTCTGGCTTGTCTGCCGAGTGGTGCTGGCGTAGCCATCAGGTGACTTTGGCGTGTCCAGCAGGTGGCTCCAGCGAGTAGAGCAGGTTGTTCCAGCGTACTCAGCAGGTGGTTCAGGCGGGTCTGGCAGGTGGTTCCGGTCTCTCTAGTAGGTGGTTCCGGCGTGTCCGGCACGTGCTTCTGGCACGTCTGAGAGCTGGTTCCGGCATGCCCGGCGGGTGATTCCATAGAGTCCGCCACGTGGTTCTGGCCTAGCTGACAGGTGATTTTGGCGTCCCCGGCAGGTGGTTACAGCGAGTTGAGCAGGAGGTTCCGGCATGCTCGGCAGTTGCATCCGGTGTCTCTGGCACGTGGTTCTGGCACGTCTGACATTTGGTTGCATCATGTCTGGCAGGTGATTCCGGAGTGTCCGGCAAGAGGTTCTGGTGTAGCCGGCAGGTGATTTTGGCATGTCCGGCAGGTGTTTCTGGCGAGCTGTTCAGGTGGTTCCGGTGTTCTTGGCAGGTGATTCTGGCGTGTCCGGCAGGTGGTTCCGGTCTGTCCGGTAATGGGTTCCGTCATGTGCCGCACGTGGTTCTGGCACGTCTGAGAGGTGGTTCCCGCATGCCCGGCAGGTGCTCCAGGAGAGTCCTACAAGTGGTTCTGGCCTAGCCCGCAGGTGATTTTGGCGTGTCCGGCAGGTGGTTCCGGCATGCTCGGCAGGTGGTTCAGGCATGTCTGGTAGGTGGTTCCGGTCTGTCCGCGAGGTGGTTCCGGCGTGTCAGGCACGTGGTTCCGGCATGTGTGACAGGTGGTTCTGGCATGTCCGGCAGGTGATTCTGGATTGTCCACCAAGTGGCTCTGGTGTAACCAGCAGGTGATTCCGGAGTGTACGGCAAGTGGTTCTGGCATAGCTGGCTGGTGATTTTGGGGTGTCCAGCAGGTGGCTCCAGCGAGTCGAGCAAGTTGTTCCGGTGTGCTCAGCAGGTGGTTCAGGCAGGTCCGGCAGGTGTTTCTGGTCTGTCCAGTACGTGGTGCCGGCATGTCCGGCACGTGCTTCCAGTATGTTTGAGAGGTGGCTCCTACCTTCCCGGCGGGAGATTCCGGAGCGTCCGCCATGTGATTCTGGCCTACCTGGCAGGGGATTTTGGCGTCTCTGGCTGGTGGTTCCGGCGAGTCGAACAGGAGGTTCCGGCGTGCTCGGCAGGTGCATCCGGTGTCTCTGGCACGTCATTCTGGCACGTTCGAGAGGTGGTTCCGGCATGCCTGTGACAGGTGATTCCGGAGTGTCCGACAAGGGGTTCTGGCACGTCTGAGAGGTGGTTCCGGCATACCCTGCAGGTGATTCTGGCTTGTCTGCCGAGTGGTGCTGGCGTAGCCATCAGGTGACTTTGGCGTGTCCAGCAGGTGGCTCCAGCGAGTAGAGCAGGTTGTTCCAGCGTACTCAGCAGGTGGTTCAGGCGGGTCTGGCAGGTGGTTCCGGTCTCTCTAGTAGGTGGTTCCGGCGTGTCCGGCACGTGCTTCTGGCACGTCTGAGAGCTGGTTCCGGCATGCCCGGCGGGTGATTCCATAGAGTCCGCCACGTGGTTCTGGCCTAGCTGACAGGTGATTTTGGCGTCCCCGGCAGGTGGTTACAGCGAGTTGAGCAGGAGGTTCCGGCATGCTCGGCAGTTGCATCCGGTGTCTCTGGCACGTGGTTCTGGCACGTCTGACATTTGGTTGCATCATGTCTGGCAGGTGATTCCGGAGTGTCCGGCAAGAGGTTCTGGTGTAGCCGGCAGGTGATTTTGGCATGTCCGGCAGGTGTTTCTGGCGAGCTGTTCAGGTGGTTCCGGTGTTCTTGGCAGGTGATTCTGGCGTGTCCGGCAGGTGGTTCCGGTCTGTCCGGTAATGGGTTCCGTCATGTGCCGCACGTGGTTCTGGCACGTCTGAGAGGTGGTTCCCGCATGCCCGGCAGGTGCTCCAGGAGAGTCCTACAAGTGGTTCTGGCCTAGCCCGCAGGTGATTTTGGCGTGTCCGGCAGGTGGTTCCGGCATGCTCGGCAGGTGGTTCAGGCATGTCTGGTAGGTGGTTCCGGTCTGTCCGCGAGGTGGTTCCGGCGTGTCCGGCACGTGGTTCCGGCATGTGTGACAGGTGGTTCTGGCATGTCCGGCAGGTGATTCTGGATTGTCCACCAAGTGGCTCTGGTGTAACCAGCAGGTGATTCCGGAGTGTACGGCAAGTGGTTCTGGCATAGCTGGCTGGTGATTTTGGGGTGTCCAGCAGGTGGCTCCAGCGAGTCGAGCAAGTTGTTCCGGTGTGCTCAGCAGGTGGTTCAGGCAGGTCCGGCAGGTGTTTCTGGTCTGTCCAGTACGTGGTGCCGGCATGTCCGGCACGTGCTTCCAGTATGTTTGAGAGGTGGCTCCTACCTTCCCGGCGGGAGATTCCGGAGCGTCCGCCATGTGATTCTGGCCTACCTGGCAGGGGATTTTGGCGTCTCTGGCTGGTGGTTCCGGCGAGTCGAACAGGAGGTTCCGGCGTGCTCGGCAGGTGCATCCGGTGTCTCTGGCACGTCATTCTGGCACGTTCGAGAGGTGGTTCCGGCATGCCTGTGACAGGTGATTCCGGAGTGTCCGACAAGGGGTTCTGGCACGTCTGAGAGGTGGTTCCGGCATACCCTGCAGGTGATTCTGGCTTGTCTGCCGAGTGGTGCTGGCGTAGCCATCAGGTGACTTTGGCGTGTCCAGCAGGTGGCTCCAGCGAGTAGAGCAGGTTGTTCCAGCGTACTCAGCAGGTGGTTCAGGCGGGTCTGGCAGGTGGTTCCGGTCTCTCTAGTAGGTGGTTCCGGCGTGTCCGGCACGTGCTTCTGGCACGTCTGAGAGCTGGTTCCGGCATGCCCGGCGGGTGATTCCATAGAGTCCGCCACGTGGTTCTGGCCTAGCTGACAGGTGATTTTGGCGTCCCCGGCAGGTGGTTACAGCGAGTTGAGCAGGAGGTTCCGGCATGCTCGGCAGTTGCATCCGGTGTCTCTGGCACGTGGTTCTGGCACGTCTGACATTTGGTTGCATCATGTCTGGCAGGTGATTCCGGAGTGTCCGGCAAGAGGTTCTGGTGTAGCCGGCAGGTGATTTTGGCATGTCCGGCAGGTGTTTCTGGCGAGCTGTTCAGGTGGTTCCGGTGTTCTTGGCAGGTGATTCTGGCGTGTCCGGCAGGTGGTTCCGGTCTGTCCGGTAATGGGTTCCGTCATGTGCCGCACGTGGTTCTGGCACGTCTGAGAGGTGGTTCCCGCATGCCCGGCAGGTGCTCCAGGAGAGTCCTACAAGTGGTTCTGGCCTAGCCCGCAGGTGATTTTGGCGTGTCCGGCAGGTGGTTCCGGCATGCTCGGCAGGTGGTTCAGGCATGTCTGGTAGGTGGTTCCGGTCTGTCCGCGAGGTGGTTCCGGCGTGTCCGGCACGTGGTTCCGGCATGTGTGACAGGTGGTTCTGGCATGTCCGGCAGGTGATTCTGGATTGTCCACCAAGTGGCTCTGGTGTAACCAGCAGGTGATTCCGGAGTGTACGGCAAGTGGTTCTGGCATAGCTGGCTGGTGATTTTGGGGTGTCCAGCAGGTGGCTCCGGCGAGTCGAGCAAGTTGTTCCGGTGTGCTCAGCAGGTGGTTCAGGCAGGTCCGGCAGGTGTTTCTGGTCTGTCCAGTACGTGGTGCCGGCATGTCCGGCACGTGCTTCCAGTATGTTTGAGAGGTGGCTCCTACCTTCCCGGCGGGAGATTCCGGAGCGTCCGCCATGTGATTCTGGCCTACCTGGCAGGGGATTTTGGCGTCTCTGGCTGGTGGTTCCGGCGAGTCGAACAGGAGGTTCCGGCGTGCTCGGCAGGTGCATCCGGTGTCTCTGGCACGTCATTCTGGCACGTTCGAGAGGTGGTTCCGGCATGCCTGTGACAGGTGATTCCGGAGTGTCCGACAAGGGGTTCTGGCACGTCTGAGAGGTGGTTCCGGCATACCCTGCAGGTGATTCTGGCTTGTCTGCCGAGTGGTGCTGGCGTAGCCATCAGGTGACTTTGGCGTGTCCAGCAGGTGGCTCCAGCGAGTAGAGCAGGTTGTTCCAGCGTACTCAGCAGGTGGTTCAGGCGGGTCTGGCAGGTGGTTCCGGTCTCTCTAGTAGGTGGTTCCGGCGTGTCCGGCACGTGCTTCTGGCACGTCTGAGAGCTGGTTCCGGCATGCCCGGCGGGTGATTCCATAGAGTCCGCCACGTGGTTCTGGCCTAGCTGACAGGTGATTTTGGCGTCCCCGGCAGGTGGTTACAGCGAGTTGAGCAGGAGGTTCCGGCATGCTCGGCAGTTGCATCCGGTGTCTCTGGCACGTGGTTCTGGCACGTCTGACATTTGGTTGCATCATGTCTGGCAGGTGATTCCGGAGTGTCCGGCAAGAGGTTCTGGTGTAGCCGGCAGGTGATTTTGGCATGTCCGGCAGGTGTTTCTGGCGAGCTGTTCAGGTGGTTCCGGTGTTCTTGGCAGGTGATTCTGGCGTGTCCGGCAGGTGGTTCCGGTCTGTCCGGTAATGGGTTCCGTCATGTGCCGCACGTGGTTCTGGCACGTCTGAGAGGTGGTTCCCGCATGCCCGGCAGGTGCTCCAGGAGAGTCCTACAAGTGGTTCTGGCCTAGCCCGCAGGTGATTTTGGCGTGTCCGGCAGGTGGTTCCGGCATGCTCGGCAGGTGGTTCAGGCATGTCTGGTAGGTGGTTCCGGTCTGTCCGCGAGGTGGTTCCGGCGTGTCAGGCACGTGGTTCCGGCATGTGTGACAGGTGGTTCTGGCATGTCCGGCAGGTGATTCTGGATTGTCCACCAAGTGGCTCTGGTGTAACCAGCAGGTGATTCCGGAGTGTACGGCAAGTGGTTCTGGCATAGCTGGCTGGTGATTTTGGGGTGTCCAGCAGGTGGCTCCGGCGAGTCGAGCAAGTTGTTCCGGTGTGCTCAGCAGGTGGTTCAGGCAGGTCCGGCAGGTGTTTCTGGTCTGTCCAGTACGTGGTGCCGGCATGTCCGGCACGTGCTTCCAGTATGTTTGAGAGGTGGCTCCTACCTTCCCGGCGGGAGATTCCGGAGCGTCCGCCATGTGATTCTGGCCTACGTGGCAGGGGATTTTGGCGTCTCTGGCTGGTGGTTCCGGCGAGTCGAACAGGAGGTTCCGGCGTGCTCGGCAGGTGCATCCGGTGTCTCTGGCACGTCATTCTGGCACGTTCGAGAGGTGGTTCCGGCATGCCTGTGACAGGTGATTCCGGAGTGTCCGACAAGGGGTTCTGGCACGTCTGAGAGGTGGTTCCGGCATACCCTGCAGGTGATTCTGGCTTGTCTGCCGAGTGGTGCTGGCGTAGCCATCAGGTGACTTTGGCGTGTCCAGCAGGTGGCTCCAGCGAGTAGAGCAGGTTGTTCCAGCGTACTCAGCAGGTGGTTCAGGCGGGTCTGGCAGGTGGTTCCGGTCTCTCTAGTAGGTGGTTCCGGCGTGTCCGGCACGTGCTTCTGGCACGTCTGAGAGCTGGTTCCGGCATGCCCGGCGGGTGATTCCATAGAGTCCGCCACGTGGTTCTGGCCTAGCTGACAGGTGATTTTGGCGTCCCCGGCAGGTGGTTACAGCGAGTTGAGCAGGAGGTTCCGGCATGCTCGGCAGTTGCATCCGGTGTCTCTGGCACGTGGTTCTGGCACGTCTGACATTTGGTTGCATCATGTCTGGCAGGTGATTCCGGAGTGTCCGGCAAGAGGTTCTGGTGTAGCCGGCAGGTGATTTTGGCATGTCCGGCAGGTGTTTCTGGCGAGCTGTTCAGGTGGTTCCGGTGTTCTTGGCAGGTGATTCTGGCGTGTCCGGCAGGTGGTTCCGGTCTGTCCGGTAATGGGTTCCGTCATGTGCCGCACGTGGTTCTGGCACGTCTGAGAGGTGGTTCCCGCATGCCCGGCAGGTGCTCCAGGAGAGTCCTACAAGTGGTTCTGGCCTAGCCCGCAGGTGATTTTGGCGTGTCCGGCAGGTGGTTCCGGCATGCTCGGCAGGTGGTTCAGGCATGTCTGGTAGGTGGTTCCGGTCTGTCCGCGAGGTGGTTCCGGCGTGTCAGGCACGTGGTTCCGGCATGTGTGACAGGTGGTTCTGGCATGTCCGGCAGGTGATTCTGGATTGTCCACCAAGTGGCTCTGGTGTAACCAGCAGGTGATTCCGGAGTGTACGGCAAGTGGTTCTGGCATAGCTGGCTGGTGATTTTGGGGTGTCCAGCAGGTGGCTCCGGCGAGTCGAGCAAGTTGTTCCGGTGTGCTCAGCAGGTGGTTCAGGCAGGTCCGGCAGGTGTTTCTGGTCTGTCCAGTACGTGGTGCCGGCATGTCCGGCACGTGCTTCCAGTATGTTTGAGAGGTGGCTCCTACCTTCCCGGCGGGAGATTCCGGAGCGTCCGCCATGTGATTCTGGCCTACGTGGCAGGGGATTTTGGCGTCTCTGGCTGGTGGTTCCGGCGAGTCGAACAGGAGGTTCCGGCGTGCTCGGCAGGTGCATCCGGTGTCTCTGGCACGTCATTCTGGCACGTTCGAGAGGTGGTTCCGGCATGCCTGTGACAGGTGATTCCGGAGTGTCCGACAAGGGGTTCTGGCACGTCTGAGAGGTGGTTCCGGCATACCCTGCAGGTGATTCTGGCTTGTCTGCCGAGTGGTGCTGGCGTAGCCATCAGGTGACTTTGGCGTGTCCAGCAGGTGGCTCCAGCGAGTAGAGCAGGTTGTTCCAGCGTACTCAGCAGGTGGTTCAGGCGGGTCTGGCAGGTGGTTCCGGTCTCTCTAGTAGGTGGTTCCGGCGTGTCCGGCACGTGCTTCTGGCACGTCTGAGAGCTGGTTCCGGCATGCCCGGCGGGTGATTCCATAGAGTCCGCCACGTGGTTCTGGCCTAGCTGACAGGTGATTTTGGCGTCCCCGGCAGGTGGTTACAGCGAGTTGAGCAGGAGGTTCCGGCATGCTCGGCAGTTGCATCCGGTGTCTCTGGCACGTGGTTCTGGCACGTCTGACATTTGGTTGCATCATGTCTGGCAGGTGATTCCGGAGTGTCCGGCAAGAGGTTCTGGTGTAGCCGGCAGGTGATTTTGGCATGTCCGGCAGGTGTTTCTGGCGAGCTGTTCAGGTGGTTCCGGTGTTCTTGGCAGGTGATTCTGGCGTGTCCGGCAGGTGGTTCCGGTCTGTCCGGTAATGGGTTCCGTCATGTGCCGCACGTGGTTCTGGCACGTCTGAGAGGTGGTTCCCGCATGCCCGGCAGGTGCTCCAGGAGAGTCCTACAAGTGGTTCTGGCCTAGCCCGCAGGTGATTTTGGCGTGTCCGGCAGGTGGTTCCGGCATGCTCGGCAGGTGGTTCAGGCATGTCTGGTAGGTGGTTCCGGTCTGTCCGCGAGGTGGTTCCGGCGTGTCCGGCACGTGGTTCCGGCATGTGTGACAGGTGGTTCTGGCATGTCCGGCAGGTGATTCTGGATTGTCCACCAAGTGGCTCTGGTGTAACCAGCAGGTGATTCCGGAGTGTACGGCAAGTGGTTCTGGCATAGCTGGCTGGTGATTTTGGGGTGTCCAGCAGGTGGCTCCGGCGAGTCGAGCAAGTTGTTCCGGTGTGCTCAGCAGGTGGTTCAGGCAGGTCCGGCAGGTGTTTCTGGTCTGTCCAGTACGTGGTGCCGGCATGTCCGGCACGTGCTTCCAG
This sequence comes from Equus asinus, assembly GCF_041296235.1. Classification (NCBI taxonomy): domain Eukaryota; kingdom Metazoa; phylum Chordata; class Mammalia; order Perissodactyla; family Equidae; genus Equus; species Equus asinus. The sequence goes on along the minus strand of NW_027225507.1, from coordinate 49,499 downwards.
TATGTTTGAGAGGTGGCTCCTACCTTCCCGGCGGGAGATTCCGGAGCGTCCGCCATGTGATTCTGGCCTACCTGGCAGGGGATTTTGGCGTCTCTGGCTGGTGGTTCCGGCGAGTCGAACAGGAGGTTCCGGCGTGCTCGGCAGGTGCATCCGGTGTCTCTGGCACGTCATTCTGGCACGTTCGAGAGGTGGTTCCGGCATGCCTGTGACAGGTGATTCCGGAGTGTCCGACAAGGGGTTCTGGCACGTCTGAGAGGTGGTTCCGGCATACCCTGCAGGTGATTCTGGCTTGTCTGCCGAGTGGTGCTGGCGTAGCCATCAGGTGACTTTGGCGTGTCCAGCAGGTGGCTCCAGCGAGTAGAGCAGGTTGTTCCAGCGTACTCAGCAGGTGGTTCAGGCGGGTCTGGCAGGTGGTTCCGGTCTCTCTAGTAGGTGGTTCCGGCGTGTCCGGCACGTGCTTCTGGCACGTTCGAGAGGTGGTTCCGGCATGCCCGGCGGGTGATTCCATAGAGTCCGCCACGTGGTTCTGGCCTAGCTGACAGGTGATTTTGGCGTCCCCGGCAGGTGGTTACAGCGAGTTGAGCAGGAGGTTCCGGCATGCTCGGCAGTTGCATCCGGTGTCTCTGGCACGTGGTTCTGGCACGTCTGACATTTGGTTGCATCATGTCTGGCAGGTGATTCCGGAGTGTCCGGCAAGAGGTTCTGGTGTAGCCGGCAGGTGATTTTGGCATGTCCGGCAGGTGTTTCTGGCGAGCTGTTCAGGTGGTTCCGGTGTTCTTGGCAGGTGATTCTGGCGTGTCCGGCAGGTGGTTCCGGTCTGTCCGGTAATGGGTTCCGTCATGTGCCGCACGTGGTTCTGGCACGTCTGAGAGGTGGTTCCCGCATGCCCGGCAGGTGCTCCAGGAGAGTCCTACAAGTGGTTCTGGCCTAGCCCGCAGGTGATTTTGGCGTGTCCGGCAGGTGGTTCTGGCATGCTCGGCAGGTGGTTCAGGCATGTCTGGTAGGTGGTTCCGGTCTGTCCGCGAGGTGGTTCCGGCGTGTCCGGCACGTGGTTCCGGCATGTGTGACAGGTGGTTCTGGCATGTCCGGCAGGTGATTCTGGATTGTCCACCAAGTGGCTCTGGTGTAACCAGCAGGTGATTCCGGAGTGTACGGCAAGTGGTTCTGGCATAGCTGGCTGGTGATTTTGGGGTGTCCAGCAGGTGGCTCCAGCGAGTCGAGCAAGTTGTTCCGGTGTGCTCAGCAGGTGGTTCAGGCAGGTCCGGCAGGTGTTTCTGGTCTGTCCAGTACGTGGTGCCGGCATGTCCGGCACGTGCTTCCAGTATGTTTGAGAGGTGGCTCCTACCTTCCCGGCGGGAGATTCCGGAGCGTCCGCCATGTGATTCTGGCCTACCTGGCAGGGGATTTTGGCGTCTCTGGCTGGTGGTTCCGGCGAGTCGAACAGGAGGTTCCGGCGTGCTCGGCAGGTGCATCCGGTGTCTCTGGCACGTCATTCTGGCACGTTCGAGAGGTGGTTCCGGCATGCCTGTGACAGGTGATTCCGGAGTGTCCGACAAGGGGTTCTGGCACGTCTGAGAGGTGGTTCCGGCATACCCTGCAGGTGATTCTGGCTTGTCTGCCGAGTGGTGCTGGCGTAGCCATCAGGTGACTTTGGCGTGTCCAGCAGGTGGCTCCAGCGAGTAGAGCAGGTTGTTCCAGCGTACTCAGCAGGTGGTTCAGGCGGGTCTGGCAGGTGGTTCCGGTCTCTCTAGTAGGTGGTTCCGGCGTGTCCGGCACGTGCTTCTGGCACGTCTGAGAGCTGGTTCCGGCATGCCCGGCGGGTGATTCCATAGAGTCCGCCACGTGGTTCTGGCCTAGCTGACAGGTGATTTTGGCGTCCCCGGCAGGTGGTTACAGCGAGTTGAGCAGGAGGTTCCGGCATGCTCGGCAGTTGCATCCGGTGTCTCTGGCACGTGGTTCTGGCACGTCTGACATTTGGTTGCATCATGTCTGGCAGGTGATTCCGGAGTGTCCGGCAAGAGGTTCTGGTGTAGCCGGCAGGTGATTTTGGCATGTCCGGCAGGTGTTTCTGGCGAGCTGTTCAGGTGGTTCCGGTGTTCTTGGCAGGTGATTCTGGCGTGTCCGGCAGGTGGTTCCGGTCTGTCCGGTAATGGGTTCCGTCATGTGCCGCACGTGGTTCTGGCACGTCTGAGAGGTGGTTCCCGCATGCCCGGCAGGTGCTCCAGGAGAGTCCTACAAGTGGTTCTGGCCTAGCCCGCAGGTGATTTTGGCGTGTCCGGCAGGTGGTTCCGGCATGCTCGGCAGGTGGTTCAGGCATGTCTGGTAGGTGGTTCCGGTCTGTCCGCGAGGTGGTTCCGGCGTGTCCGGCACGTGGTTCCGGCATGTGTGACAGGTGGTTCTGGCATGTCCGGCAGGTGATTCTGGATTGTCCACCAAGTGGCTCTGGTGTAACCAGCAGGTGATTCCGGAGTGTACGGCAAGTGGTTCTGGCATAGCTGGCTGGTGATTTTGGGGTGTCCAGCAGGTGGCTCCAGCGAGTCGAGCAAGTTGTTCCGGTGTGCTCAGCAGGTGGTTCAGGCAGGTCCGGCAGGTGTTTCTGGTCTGTCCAGTACGTGGTGCCGGCATGTCCGGCACGTGCTTCCAGTATGTTTGAGAGGTGGCTCCTACCTTCCCGGCGGGAGATTCCGGAGCGTCCGCCATGTGATTCTGGCCTACCTGGCAGGGGATTTTGGCGTCTCTGGCTGGTGGTTCCGGCGAGTCGAACAGGAGGTTCCGGCGTGCTCGGCAGGTGCATCCGGTGTCTCTGGCACGTCATTCTGGCACGTTCGAGAGGTGGTTCCGGCATGCCTGTGACAGGTGATTCCGGAGTGTCCGACAAGGGGTTCTGGCACGTCTGAGAGGTGGTTCCGGCATACCCTGCAGGTGATTCTGGCTTGTCTGCCGAGTGGTGCTGGCGTAGCCATCAGGTGATTTTGGCGTGTCCAGCAGGTGGCTCCAGCGAGTAGAGCAGGTTGTTCCAGCGTACTCAGCAGGTGGTTCAGGCGGGTCTGGCAGGTGGTTCCGGTCTCTCTAGTAGGTGGTTCCGGCGTGTCCGGCACGTGCTTCTGGCACGTCTGAGAGCTGGTTCCGGCATGCCCGGCGGGTGATTCCATAGAGTCCGCCACGTGGTTCTGGCCTAGCTGACAGGTGATTTTGGCGTCCCCGGCAGGTGGTTACAGCGAGTTGAGCAGGAGGTTCCGGCATGCTCGGCAGTTGCATCCGGTGTCTCTGGCACGTGGTTCTGGCACGTCTGACATTTGGTTGCATCATGTCTGGCAGGTGATTCCGGAGTGTCCGGCAAGAGGTTCTGGTGTAGCCGGCAGGTGATTTTGGCATGTCCGGCAGGTGTTTCTGGCGAGCTGTTCAGGTGGTTCCGGTGTTCTTGGCAGGTGATTCTGGCGTGTCCGGCAGGTGGTTCCGGTCTGTCCGGTAATGGGTTCCGTCATGTGCCGCACGTGGTTCTGGCACGTCTGAGAGGTGGTTCCCGCATGCCCGGCAGGTGCTCCAGGAGAGTCCTACAAGTGGTTCTGGCCTAGCCCGCAGGTGATTTTGGCGTGTCCGGCAGGTGGTTCCGGCATGCTCGGCAGGTGGTTCAGGCATGTCTGGTAGGTGGTTCCGGTCTGTCCGCGAGGTGGTTCCGGCGTGTCCGGCACGTGGTTCCGGCATGTGTGACAGGTGGTTCTGGCATGTCCGGCAGGTGATTCTGGATTGTCCACCAAGTGGCTCTGGTGTAACCAGCAGGTGATTCCGGAGTGTACGGCAAGTGGTTCTGGCATAGCTGGCTGGTGATTTTGGGGTGTCCAGCAGGTGGCTCCAGCGAGTCGAGCAAGTTGTTCCGGTGTGCTCAGCAGGTGGTTCAGGCAGGTCCGGCAGGTGTTTCTGGTCTGTCCAGTACGTGGTGCCGGCATGTCCGGCACGTGCTTCCAGTATGTTTGAGAGGTGGCTCCTACCTTCCCGGCGGGAGATTCCGGAGCGTCCGCCATGTGATTCTGGCCTACCTGGCAGGGGATTTTGGCGTCTCTGGCTGGTGGTTCCGGCGAGTCGAACAGGAGGTTCCGGCGTGCTCGGCAGGTGCATCCGGTGTCTCTGGCACGTCATTCTGGCACGTTCGAGAGGTGGTTCCGGCATGCCTGTGACAGGTGATTCCGGAGTGTCCGACAAGGGGTTCTGGCACGTCTGAGAGGTGGTTCCGGCATACCCTGCAGGTGATTCTGGCTTGTCTGCCGAGTGGTGCTGGCGTAGCCATCAGGTGACTTTGGCGTGTCCAGCAGGTGGCTCCAGCGAGTAGAGCAGGTTGTTCCAGCGTACTCAGCAGGTGGTTCAGGCGGGTCTGGCAGGTGGTTCCGGTCTCTCTAGTAGGTGGTTCCGGCGTGTCCGGCACGTGCTTCTGGCACGTCTGAGAGCTGGTTCCGGCATGCCCGGCGGGTGATTCCATAGAGTCCGCCACGTGGTTCTGGCCTAGCTGACAGGTGATTTTGGCGTCCCCGGCAGGTGGTTACAGCGAGTTGAGCAGGAGGTTCCGGCATGCTCGGCAGTTGCATCCGGTGTCTCTGGCACGTGGTTCTGGCACGTCTGACATTTGGTTGCATCATGTCTGGCAGGTGATTCCGGAGTGTCCGGCAAGAGGTTCTGGTGTAGCCGGCAGGTGATTTTGGCATGTCCGGCAGGTGTTTCTGGCGAGCTGTTCAGGTGGTTCCGGTGTTCTTGGCAGGTGATTCTGGCGTGTCCGGCAGGTGGTTCCGGTCTGTCCGGTAATGGGTTCCGTCATGTGCCGCACGTGGTTCTGGCACGTCTGAGAGGTGGTTCCCGCATGCCCGGCAGGTGCTCCAGGAGAGTCCTACAAGTGGTTCTGGCCTAGCCCGCAGGTGATTTTGGCGTGTCCGGCAGGTGGTTCCGGCATGCTCGGCAGGTGGTTCAGGCATGTCTGGTAGGTGGTTCCGGTCTGTCCGCGAGGTGGTTCCGGCGTGTCCGGCACGTGGTTCCGGCATGTGTGACAGGTGGTTCTGGCATGTCCGGCAGGTGATTCTGGATTGTCCACCAAGTGGCTCTGGTGTAACCAGCAGGTGATTCCGGAGTGTACGGCAAGTGGTTCTGGCATAGCTGGCTGGTGATTTTGGGGTGTCCAGCAGGTGGCTCCAGCGAGTCGAGCAAGTTGTTCCGGTGTGCTCAGCAGGTGGTTCAGGCAGGTCCGGCAGGTGTTTCTGGTCTGTCCAGTACGTGGTGCCGGCATGTCCGGCACGTGCTTCCAGTATGTTTGAGAGGTGGCTCCTACCTTCCCGGCGGGAGATTCCGGAGCGTCCGCCATGTGATTCTGGCCTACCTGGCAGGGGATTTTGGCGTCTCTGGCTGGTGGTTCCGGCGAGTCGAACAGGAGGTTCCGGCGTGCTCGGCAGGTGCATCCGGTGTCTCTGGCACGTCATTCTGGCACGTTCGAGAGGTGGTTCCGGCATGCCTGTGACAGGTGATTCCGGAGTGTCCGACAAGGGGTTCTGGCACGTCTGAGAGGTGGTTCCGGCATACCCTGCAGGTGATTCTGGCTTGTCTGCCGAGTGGTGCTGGCGTAGCCATCAGGTGACTTTGGCGTGTCCAGCAGGTGGCTCCAGCGAGTAGAGCAGGTTGTTCCAGCGTACTCAGCAGGTGGTTCAGGCGGGTCTGGCAGGTGGTTCCGGTCTCTCTAGTAGGTGGTTCCGGCGTGTCCGGCACGTGCTTCTGGCACGTCTGAGAGCTGGTTCCGGCATGCCCGGCGGGTGATTCCATAGAGTCCGCCACGTGGTTCTGGCCTAGCTGACAGGTGATTTTGGCGTCCCCGGCAGGTGGTTACAGCGAGTTGAGCAGGAGGTTCCGGCATGCTCGGCAGTTGCATCCGGTGTCTCTGGCACGTGGTTCTGGCACGTCTGACATTTGGTTGCATCATGTCTGGCAGGTGATTCCGGAGTGTCCGGCAAGAGGTTCTGGTGTAGCCGGCAGGTGATTTTGGCATGTCCGGCAGGTGTTTCTGGCGAGCTGTTCAGGTGGTTCCGGTGTTCTTGGCAGGTGATTCTGGCGTGTCCGGCAGGTGGTTCCGGTCTGTCCGGTAATGGGTTCCGTCATGTGCCGCACGTGGTTCTGGCACGTCTGAGAGGTGGTTCCCGCATGCCCGGCAGGTGCTCCAGGAGAGTCCTACAAGTGGTTCTGGCCTAGCCCGCAGGTGATTTTGGCGTGTCCGGCAGGTGGTTCCGGCATGCTCGGCAGGTGGTTCAGGCATGTCTGGTAGGTGGTTCCGGTCTGTCCGCGAGGTGGTTCCGGCGTGTCCGGCACGTGGTTCCGGCATGTGTGACAGGTGGTTCTGGCATGTCCGGCAGGTGATTCTGGATTGTCCACCAAGTGGCTCTGGTGTAACCAGCAGGTGATTCCGGAGTGTACGGCAAGTGGTTCTGGCATAGCTGGCTGGTGATTTTGGGGTGTCCAGCAGGTGGCTCCAGCGAGTCGAGCAAGTTGTTCCGGTGTGCTCAGCAGGTGGTTCAGGCAGGTCCGGCAGGTGTTTCTGGTCTGTCCAGTACGTGGTGCCGGCATGTCCGGCACGTGCTTCCAGTATGTTTGAGAGGTGGCTCCTACCTTCCCGGCGGGAGATTCCGGAGCGTCCGCCATGTGATTCTGGCCTACCTGGCAGGGGATTTTGGCGTCTCTGGCTGGTGGTTCCGGCGAGTCGAACAGGAGGTTCCGGCGTGCTCGGCAGGTGCATCCGGTGTCTCTGGCACGTCATTCTGGCACGTTCGAGAGGTGGTTCCGGCATGCCTGTGACAGGTGATTCCGGAGTGTCCGACAAGGGGTTCTGGCACGTCTGAGAGGTGGTTCCGGCATACCCTGCAGGTGATTCTGGCTTGTCTGCCGAGTGGTGCTGGCGTAGCCATCAGGTGACTTTGGCGTGTCCAGCAGGTGGCTCCAGCGAGTAGAGCAGGTTGTTCCAGCGTACTCAGCAGGTGGTTCAGGCGGGTCTGGCAGGTGGTTCCGGTCTCTCTAGTAGGTGGTTCCGGCGTGTCCGGCACGTGCTTCTGGCACGTCTGAGAGCTGGTTCCGGCATGCCCGGCGGGTGATTCCATAGAGTCCGCCACGTGGTTCTGGCCTAGCTGACAGGTGATTTTGGCGTCCCCGGCAGGTGGTTACAGCGAGTTGAGCAGGAGGTTCCGGCATGCTCGGCAGTTGCATCCGGTGTCTCTGGCACGTGGTTCTGGCACGTCTGACATTTGGTTGCATCATGTCTGGCAGGTGATTCCGGAGTGTCCGGCAAGAGGTTCTGGTGTAGCCGGCAGGTGATTTTGGCATGTCCGGCAGGTGTTTCTGGCGAGCTGTTCAGGTGGTTCCGGTGTTCTTGGCAGGTGATTCTGGCGTGTCCGGCAGGTGGTTCCGGTCTGTCCGGTAATGGGTTCCGTCATGTGCCGCACGTGGTTCTGGCACGTCTGAGAGGTGGTTCCCGCATGCCCGGCAGGTGCTCCAGGAGAGTCCTACAAGTGGTTCTGGCCTAGCCCGCAGGTGATTTTGGCGTGTCCGGCAGGTGGTTCCGGCATGCTCGGCAGGTGGTTCAGGCATGTCTGGTAGGTGGTTCCGGTCTGTCCGCGAGGTGGTTCCGGCGTGTCCGGCACGTGGTTCCGGCATGTGTGACAGGTGGTTCTGGCATGTCCGGCAGGTGATTCTGGATTGTCCACCAAGTGGCTCTGGTGTAACCAGCAGGTGATTCCGGAGTGTACGGCAAGTGGTTCTGGCATAGCTGGCTGGTGATTTTGGGGTGTCCAGCAGGTGGCTCCAGCGAGTCGAGCAAGTTGTTCCGGTGTGCTCAGCAGGTGGTTCAGGCAGGTCCGGCAGGTGTTTCTGGTCTGTCCAGTACGTGGTGCCGGCATGTCCGGCACGTGCTTCCAGTATGTTTGAGAGGTGGCTCCTACCTTCCCGGCGGGAGATTCCGGAGCGTCCGCCATGTGATTCTGGCCTACGTGGCAGGGGATTTTGGCGTCTCTGGCTGGTGGTTCCGGCGAGTCGAACAGGAGGTTCCGGCGTGCTCGGCAGGTGCATCCGGTGTCTCTGGCACGTCATTCTGGCACGTTCGAGAGGTGGTTCCGGCATGCCTGTGACAGGTGATTCCGGAGTGTCCGACAAGGGGTTCTGGCACGTCTGAGAGGTGGTTCCGGCATACCCTGCAGGTGATTCTGGCTTGTCTGCCGAGTGGTGCTGGCGTAGCCATCAGGTGACTTTGGCGTGTCCAGCAGGTGGCTCCAGCGAGTAGAGCAGGTTGTTCCAGCGTACTCAGCAGGTGGTTCAGGCGGGTCTGGCAGGTGGTTCCGGTCTCTCTAGTAGGTGGTTCCGGCGTGTCCGGCACGTGCTTCTGGCACGTCTGAGAGCTGGTTCCGGCATGCCCGGCGGGTGATTCCATAGAGTCCGCCACGTGGTTCTGGCCTAGCTGACAGGTGATTTTGGCGTCCCCGGCAGGTGGTTACAGCGAGTTGAGCAGGAGGTTCCGGCATGCTCGGCAGTTGCATCCGGTGTCTCTGGCACGTGGTTCTGGCACGTCTGACATTTGGTTGCATCATGTCTGGCAGGTGATTCCGGAGTGTCCGGCAAGAGGTTCTGGTGTAGCCGGCAGGTGATTTTGGCATGTCCGGCAGGTGTTTCTGGCGAGCTGTTCAGGTGGTTCCGGTGTTCTTGGCAGGTGATTCTGGCGTGTCCGGCAGGTGGTTCCGGTCTGTCCGGTAATGGGTTCCGTCATGTGCCGCACGTGGTTCTGGCACGTCTGAGAGGTGGTTCCCGCATGCCCGGCAGGTGCTCCAGGAGAGTCCTACAAGTGGTTCTGGCCTAGCCCGCAGGTGATTTTGGCGTGTCCGGCAGGTGGTTCCGGCATGCTCGGCAGGTGGTTCAGGCATGTCTGGTAGGTGGTTCCGGTCTGTCCGCGAGGTGGTTCCGGCGTGTCCGGCACGTGGTTCCGGCATGTGTGACAGGTGGTTCTGGCATGTCCGGCAGGTGATTCTGGATTGTCCACCAAGTGGCTCTGGTGTAACCAGCAGGTGATTCCGGAGTGTACGGCAAGTGGTTCTGGCATAGCTGGCTGGTGATTTTGGGGTGTCCAGCAGGTGGCTCCAGCGAGTCGAGCAAGTTGTTCCGGTGTGCTCAGCAGGTGGTTCAGGCAGGTCCGGCAGGTGTTTCTGGTCTGTCCAGTACGTGGTGCCGGCATGTCCGGCACGTGCTTCCAGTATGTTTGAGAGGTGGCTCCTACCTTCCCGGCGGGAGATTCCGGAGCGTCCGCCATGTGATTCTGGCCTACGTGGCAGGGGATTTTGGCGTCTCTGGCTGGTGGTTCCGGCGAGTCGAACAGGAGGTTCCGGCGTGCTCGGCAGGTGCATCCGGTGTCTCTGGCACGTCATTCTGGCACGTTCGAGAGGTGGTTCCGGCATGCCTGTGACAGGTGATTCCGGAGTGTCCGACAAGGGGTTCTGGCACGTCTGAGAGGTGGTTCCGGCATACCCTGCAGGTGATTCTGGCTTGTCTGCCGAGTGGTGCTGGCGTAGCCATCAGGTGACTTTGGCGTGTCCAGCAGGTGGCTCCAGCGAGTAGAGCAGGTTGTTCCAGCGTACTCAGCAGGTGGTTCAGGCGGGTCTGGCAGGTGGTTCCGGTCTCTCTAGTAGGTGGTTCCGGCGTGTCCGGCACGTGCTTCTGGCACGTCTGAGAGCTGGTTCCGGCATGCCCGGCGGGTGATTCCATAGAGTCCGCCACGTGGTTCTGGCCTAGCTGACAGGTGATTTTGGCGTCCCCGGCAGGTGGTTACAGCGAGTTGAGCAGGAGGTTCCGGCATGCTCGGCAGTTGCATCCGGTGTCTCTGGCACGTGGTTCTGGCACGTCTGACATTTGGTTGCATCATGTCTGGCAGGTGATTCCGGAGTGTCCGGCAAGAGGTTCTGGTGTAGCCGGCAGGTGATTTTGGCATGTCCGGCAGGTGTTTCTGGCGAGCTGTTCAGGTGGTTCCGGTGTTCTTGGCAGGTGATTCTGGCGTGTCCGGCAGGTGGTTCCGGTCTGTCCGGTAATGGGTTCCGTCATGTGCCGCACGTGGTTCTGGCACGTCTGAGAGGTGGTTCCCGCATGCCCGGCAGGTGCTCCAGGAGAGTCCTACAAGTGGTTCTGGCCTAGCCCGCAGGTGATTTTGGCGTGTCCGGCAGGTGGTTCCGGCATGCTCGGCAGGTGGTTCAGGCATGTCTGGTAGGTGGTTCCGGTCTGTCCGCGAGGTGGTTCCGGCGTGTCCGGCACGTGGTTCCGGCATGTGTGACAGGTGGTTCTGGCATGTCCGGCAGGTGATTCTGGATTGTCCACCAAGTGGCTCTGGTGTAACCAGCAGGTGATTCCGGAGTGTACGGCAAGTGGTTCTGGCATAGCTGGCTGGTGATTTTGGGGTGTCCAGCAGGTGGCTCCAGCGAGTCGAGCAAGTTGTTCCGGTGTGCTCAGCAGGTGGTTCAGGCAGGTCCGGCAGGTGTTTCTGGTCTGTCCAGTACGTGGTGCCGGCATGTCCGGCACGTGCTTCCAGTATGTTTGAGAGGTGGCTCCTACCTTCCCGGCGGGAGATTCCGGAGCGTCCGCCATGTGATTCTGGCCTACCTGGCAGGGGATTTTGGCGTCTCTGGCTGGTGGTTCCGGCGAGTCGAACAGGAGGTTCCGGCGTGCTCGGCAGGTGCATCCGGTGTCTCTGGCACGTCATTCTGGCACGTTCGAGAGGTGGTTCCGGCATGCCTGTGACAGGTGATTCCGGAGTGTCCGACAAGGGGTTCTGGCACGTCTGAGAGGTGGTTCCGGCATACCCTGCAGGTGATTCTGGCTTGTCTGCCGAGTGGTGCTGGCGTAGCCATCAGGTGACTTTGGCGTGTCCAGCAGGTGGCTCCAGCGAGTAGAGCAGGTTGTTCCAGCGTACTCAGCAGGTGGTTCAGGCGGGTCTGGCAGGTGGTTCCGGTCTCTCTAGTAGGTGGTTCCGGCGTGTCCGGCACGTGCTTCTGGCACGTCTGAGAGCTGGTTCCGGCATGCCCGGCGGGTGATTCCATAGAGTCCGCCACGTGGTTCTGGCCTAGCTGACAGGTGATTTTGGCGTCCCCGGCAGGTGGTTACAGCGAGTTGAGCAGGAGGTTCCGGCATGCTCGGCAGTTGCATCCGGTGTCTCTGGCACGTGGTTCTGGCACGTCTGACATTTGGTTGCATCATGTCTGGCAGGTGATTCCGGAGTGTCCGGCAAGAGGTTCTGGTGTAGCCGGCAGGTGATTTTGGCATGTCCGGCAGGTGTTTCTGGCGAGCTGTTCAGGTGGTTCCGGTGTTCTTGGCAGGTGATTCTGGCGTGTCCGGCAGGTGGTTCCGGTCTGTCCGGTAATGGGTTCCGTCATGTGCCGCACGTGGTTCTGGCACGTCTGAGAGGTGGTTCCCGCATGCCCGGCAGGTGCTCCAGGAGAGTCCTACAAGTGGTTCTGGCCTAGCCCGCAGGTGATTTTGGCGTGTCCGGCAGGTGGTTCCGGCATGCTCGGCAGGTGGTTCAGGCATGTCTGGTAGGTGGTTCCGGTCTGTCCGCGAGGTGGTTCCGGCGTGTCCGGCACGTGGTTCCGGCATGTGTGACAGGTGGTTCTGGCATGTCCGGCAGGTGATTCTGGATTGTCCACCAAGTGGCTCTGGTGTAACCAGCAGGTGATTCCGGAGTGTACGGCAAGTGGTTCTGGCATAGCTGGCTGGTGATTTTGGGGTGTCCAGCAGGTGGCTCCAGCGAGTCGAGCAAGTTGTTCCGGTGTGCTCAGCAGGTGGTTCAGGCAGGTCCGGCAGGTGTTTCTGGTCTGTCCAGTACGTGGTGCCGGCATGTCCGGCACGTGCTTCCAGTATGTTTGAGAGGTGGCTCCTACCTTCCCGGCGGGAGATTCCGGAGCGTCCGCCATGTGATTCTGGCCTACCTGGCAGGGGATTTTGGCGTCTCTGGCTGGTGGTTCCGGCGAGTCGAACAGGAGGTTCCGGCGTGCTCGGCAGGTGCATCCGGTGTCTCTGGCACGTCATTCTGGCACGTTCGAGAGGTGGTTCCGGCATGCCTGTGACAGGTGATTCCGGAGTGTCCGACAAGGGGTTCTGGCACGTCTGAGAGGTGGTTCCGGCATACCCTGCAGGTGATTCTGGCTTGTCTGCCGAGTGGTGCTGGCGTAGCCATCAGGTGACTTTGGCGTGTCCAGCAGGTGGCTCCAGCGAGTAGAGCAGGTTGTTCCAGCGTACTCAGCAGGTGGTTCAGGCGGGTCTGGCAGGTGGTTCCGGTCTCTCTAGTAGGTGGTTCCGGCGTGTCCGGCACGTGCTTCTGGCACGTCTGAGAGCTGGTTCCGGCATGCCCGGCGGGTGATTCCATAGAGTCCGCCACGTGGTTCTGGCCTAGCTGACAGGTGATTTTGGCGTCCCCGGCAGGTGGTTACAGCGAGTTGAGCAGGAGGTTCCGGCATGCTCGGCAGTTGCATCCGGTGTCTCTGGCACGTGGTTCTGGCACGTCTGACATTTGGTTGCATCATGTCTGGCAGGTGATTCCGGAGTGTCCGGCAAGAGGTTCTGGTGTAGCCGGCAGGTGATTTTGGCATGTCCGGCAGGTGTTTCTGGCGAGCTGTTCAGGTGGTTCCGGTGTTCTTGGCAGGTGATTCTGGCGTGTCCGGCAGGTGGTTCCGGTCTGTCCGGTAATGGGTTCCGTCATGTGCCGCACGTGGTTCTGGCACGTCTGAGAGGTGGTTCCCGCATGCCCGGCAGGTGCTCCAGGAGAGTCCTACAAGTGGTTCTGGCCTAGCCCGCAGGTGATTTTGGCGTGTCCGGCAGGTGGTTCCGGCATGCTCGGCAGGTGGTTCAGGCATGTCTGGTAGGTGGTTCCGGTCTGTCCGCGAGGTGGTTCCGGCGTGTCCGGCACGTGGTTCCGGCATGTGTGACAGGTGGTTCTGGCATGTCCGGCAGGTGATTCTGGATTGTCCACCAAGTGGCTCTGGTGTAACCAGCAGGTGATTCCGGAGTGTACGGCAAGTGGTTCTGGCATAGCTGGCTGGTGATTTTGGGGTGTCCAGCAGGTGGCTCCAGCGAGTCGAGCAAGTTGTTCCGGTGTGCTCAGCAGGTGGTTCAGGCAGGTCCGGCAGGTGTTTCTGGTCTGTCCAGTACGTGGTGCCGGCATGTCCGGCACGTGCTTCCAGTATGTTTGAGAGGTGGCTCCTACCTTCCCGGCGGGAGATTCCGGAGCGTCCGCCATGTGATTCTGGCCTACCTGGCAGGGGATTTTGGCGTCTCTGGCTGGTGGTTCCGGCGAGTCGAACAGGAGGTTCCGGCGTGCTCGGCAGGTGCATCCGGTGTCTCTGGCACGTCATTCTGGCACGTTCGAGAGGTGGTTCCGGCATGCCTGTGACAGGTGATTCCGGAGTGTCCGACAAGGGGTTCTGGCACGTCTGAGAGGTGGTTCCGGCATACCCTGCAGGTGATTCTGGCTTGTCTGCCGAGTGGTGCTGGCGTAGCCATCAGGTGACTTTGGCGTGTCCAGCAGGTGGCTCCAGCGAGTAGAGCAGGTTGTTCCAGCGTACTCAGCAGGTGGTTCAGGCGGGTCTGGCAGGTGGTTCCGGTCTCTCTAGTAGGTGGTTCCGGCGTGTCCGGCACGTGCTTCTGGCACGTCTGAGAGCTGGTTCCGGCATGCCCGGCGGGTGATTCCATAGAGTCCGCCACGTGGTTCTGGCCTAGCTGACAGGTGATTTTGGCGTCCCCGGCAGGTGGTTACAGCGAGTTGAGCAGGAGGTTCCGGCATGCTCGGCAGTTGCATCCGGTGTCTCTGGCACGTGGTTCTGGCACGTCTGACATTTGGTTGCATCATGTCTGGCAGGTGATTCCGGAGTGTCCGGCAAGAGGTTCTGGTGTAGCCGGCAGGTGATTTTGGCATGTCCGGCAGGTGTTTCTGGCGAGCTGTTCAGGTGGTTCCGGTGTTCTTGGCAGGTGATTCTGGCGTGTCCGGCAGGTGGTTCCGGTCTGTCCGGTAATGGGTTCCGTCATGTGCCGCACGTGGTTCTGGCACGTCTGAGAGGTGGTTCCCGCATGCCCGGCAGGTGCTCCAGGAGAGTCCTACAAGTGGTTCTGGCCTAGCCCGCAGGTGATTTTGGCGTGTCCGGCAGGTGGTTCCGGCATGCTCGGCAGGTGGTTCAGGCATGTCTGGTAGGTGGTTCCGGTCTGTCCGCGAGGTGGTTCCGGCGTGTCCGGCACGTGGTTCCGGCATGTGTGACAGGTGGTTCTGGCATGTCCGGCAGGTGATTCTGGATTGTCCACCAAGTGGCTCTGGTGTAACCAGCAGGTGATTCCGGAGTGTACGGCAAGTGGTTCTGGCATAGCTGGCTGGTGATTTTGGGGTGTCCAGCAGGTGGCTCCAGCGAGTCGAGCAAGTTGTTCCGGTGTGCTCAGCAGGTGGTTCAGGCAGGTCCGGCAGGTGTTTCTGGTCTGTCCAGTACGTGGTGCCGGCATGTCCGGCACGTGCTTCCAGTATGTTTGAGAGGTGGCTCCTACCTTCCCGGCGGGAGATTCCGGAGCGTCCGCCATGTGATTCTGGCCTACCTGGCAGGGGATTTTGGCGTCTCTGGCTGGTGGTTCCGGCGAGTCGAACAGGAGGTTCCGGCGTGCTCGGCAGGTGCATCCGGTGTCTCTGGCACGTCATTCTGGCACGTTCGAGAGGTGGTTCCGGCATGCCTGTGACAGGTGATTCCGGAGTGTCCGACAAGGGGTTCTGGCACGTCTGAGAGGTGGTTCCGGCATACCCTGCAGGTGATTCTGGCTTGTCTGCCGAGTGGTGCTGGCGTAGCCATCAGGTGACTTTGGCGTGTCCAGCAGGTGGCTCCAGCGAGTAGAGCAGGTTGTTCCAGCGTACTCAGCAGGTGGTTCAGGCGGGTCTGGCAGGTGGTTCCGGTCTCTCTAGTAGGTGGTTCCGGCGTGTCCGGCACGTGCTTCTGGCACGTCTGAGAGCTGGTTCCGGCATGCCCGGCGGGTGATTCCATAGAGTCCGCCACGTGGTTCTGGCCTAGCTGACAGGTGATTTTGGCGTCCCCGGCAGGTGGTTACAGCGAGTTGAGCAGGAGGTTCCGGCATGCTCGGCAGTTGCATCCGGTGTCTCTGGCACGTGGTTCTGGCACGTCTGACATTTGGTTGCATCATGTCTGGCAGGTGATTCCGGAGTGTCCGGCAAGAGGTTCTGGTGTAGCCGGCAGGTGATTTTGGCATGTCCGGCAGGTGTTTCTGGCGAGCTGTTCAGGTGGTTCCGGTGTTCTTGGCAGGTGATTCTGGCGTGTCCGGCAGGTGGTTCCGGTCTGTCCGGTAATGGGTTCCGTCATGTGCCGCACGTGGTTCTGGCACGTCTGAGAGGTGGTTCCCGCATGCCCGGCAGGTGCTCCAGGAGAGTCCTACAAGTGGTTCTGGCCTAGCCCGCAGGTGATTTTGGCGTGTCCGGCAGGTGGTTCCGGCATGCTCGGCAGGTGGTTCAGGCATGTCTGGTAGGTGGTTCCGGTCTGTCCGCGAGGTGGTTCCGGCGTGTCAGGCACGTGGTTCCGGCATGTGTGACAGGTGGTTCTGGCATGTCCGGCAGGTGATTCTGGATTGTCCACCAAGTGGCTCTGGTGTAACCAGCAGGTGATTCCGGAGTGTACGGCAAGTGGTTCTGGCATAGCTGGCTGGTGATTTTGGGGTGTCCAGCAGGTGGCTCCAGCGAGTCGAGCAAGTTGTTCCGGTGTGCTCAGCAGGTGGTTCAGGCAGGTCCGGCAGGTGTTTCTGGTCTGTCCAGTACGTGGTGCCGGCATGTCCGGCACGTGCTTCCAGTATGTTTGAGAGGTGGCTCCTACCTTCCCGGCGGGAGATTCCGGAGCGTCCGCCATGTGATTCTGGCCTACCTGGCAGGGGATTTTGGCGTCTCTGGCTGGTGGTTCCGGCGAGTCGAACAGGAGGTTCCGGCGTGCTCGGCAGGTGCATCCGGTGTCTCTGGCACGTCATTCTGGCACGTTCGAGAGGTGGTTCCGGCATGCCTGTGACAGGTGATTCCGGAGTGTCCGACAAGGGGTTCTGGCACGTCTGAGAGGTGGTTCCGGCATACCCTGCAGGTGATTCTGGCTTGTCTGCCGAGTGGTGCTGGCGTAGCCATCAGGTGACTTTGGCGTGTCCAGCAGGTGGCTCCAGCGAGTAGAGCAGGTTGTTCCAGCGTACTCAGCAGGTGGTTCAGGCGGGTCTGGCAGGTGGTTCCGGTCTCTCTAGTAGGTGGTTCCGGCGTGTCCGGCACGTGCTTCTGGCACGTCTGAGAGCTGGTTCCGGCATGCCCGGCGGGTGATTCCATAGAGTCCGCCACGTGGTTCTGGCCTAGCTGACAGGTGATTTTGGCGTCCCCGGCAGGTGGTTACAGCGAGTTGAGCAGGAGGTTCCGGCATGCTCGGCAGTTGCATCCGGTGTCTCTGGCACGTGGTTCTGGCACGTCTGACATTTGGTTGCATCATGTCTGGCAGGTGATTCCGGAGTGTCCGGCAAGAGGTTCTGGTGTAGCCGGCAGGTGATTTTGGCATGTCCGGCAGGTGTTTCTGGCGAGCTGTTCAGGTGGTTCCGGTGTTCTTGGCAGGTGATTCTGGCGTGTCCGGCAGGTGGTTCCGGTCTGTCCGGTAATGGGTTCCGTCATGTGCCGCACGTGGTTCTGGCACGTCTGAGAGGTGGTTCCCGCATGCCCGGCAGGTGCTCCAGGAGAGTCCTACAAGTGGTTCTGGCCTAGCCCGCAGGTGATTTTGGCGTGTCCGGCAGGTGGTTCCGGCATGCTCGGCAGGTGGTTCAGGCATGTCTGGTAGGTGGTTCCGGTCTGTCCGCGAGGTGGTTCCGGCGTGTCCGGCACGTGGTTCCGGCATGTGTGACAGGTGGTTCTGGCATGTCCGGCAGGTGATTCTGGATTGTCCACCAAGTGGCTCTGGTGTAACCAGCAGGTGATTCCGGAGTGTACGGCAAGTGGTTCTGGCATAGCTGGCTGGTGATTTTGGGGTGTCCAGCAGGTGGCTCCAGCGAGTCGAGCAAGTTGTTCCGGTGTGCTCAGCAGGTGGTTCAGGCAGGTCCGGCAGGTGTTTCTGGTCTGTCCAGTACGTGGTGCCGGCATGTCCGGCACGTGCTTCCAGTATGTTTGAGAGGTGGCTCCTACCTTCCCGGCGGGAGATTCCGGAGCGTCCGCCATGTGATTCTGGCCTACCTGGCAGGGGATTTTGGCGTCTCTGGCTGGTGGTTCCGGCGAGTCGAACAGGAGGTTCCGGCGTGCTCGGCAGGTGCATCCGGTGTCTCTGGCACGTCATTCTGGCACGTTCGAGAGGTGGTTCCGGCATGCCTGTGACAGGTGATTCCGGAGTGTCCGACAAGGGGTTCTGGCACGTCTGAGAGGTGGTTCCGGCATACCCTGCAGGTGATTCTGGCTTGTCTGCCGAGTGGTGCTGGCGTAGCCATCAGGTGACTTTGGCGTGTCCAGCAGGTGGCTCCAGCGAGTAGAGCAGGTTGTTCCAGCGTACTCAGCAGGTGGTTCAGGCGGGTCTGGCAGGTGGTTCCGGTCTCTCTAGTAGGTGGTTCCGGCGTGTCCGGCACGTGCTTCTGGCACGTCTGAGAGCTGGTTCCGGCATGCCCGGCGGGTGATTCCATAGAGTCCGCCACGTGGTTCTGGCCTAGCTGACAGGTGATTTTGGCGTCCCCGGCAGGTGGTTACAGCGAGTTGAGCAGGAGGTTCCGGCATGCTCGGCAGTTGCATCCGGTGTCTCTGGCACGTGGTTCTGGCACGTCTGACATTTGGTTGCATCATGTCTGGCAGGTGATTCCGGAGTGTCCGGCAAGAGGTTCTGGTGTAGCCGGCAGGTGATTTTGGCATGTCCGGCAGGTGTTTCTGGCGAGCTGTTCAGGTGGTTCCGGTGTTCTTGGCAGGTGATTCTGGCGTGTCCGGCAGGTGGTTCCGGTCTGTCCGGTAATGGGTTCCGTCATGTGCCGCACGTGGTTCTGGCACGTCTGAGAGGTGGTTCCCGCATGCCCGGCAGGTGCTCCAGGAGAGTCCTACAAGTGGTTCTGGCCTAGCCCGCAGGTGATTTTGGCGTGTCCGGCAGGTGGTTCCGGCATGCTCGGCAGGTGGTTCAGGCATGTCTGGTAGGTGGTTCCGGTCTGTCCGCGAGGTGGTTCCGGCGTGTCCGGCACGTGGTTCCGGCATGTGTGACAGGTGGTTCTGGCATGTCCGGCAGGTGATTCTGGATTGTCCACCAAGTGGCTCTGGTGTAACCAGCAGGTGATTCCGGAGTGTACGGCAAGTGGTTCTGGCATAGCTGGCTGGTGATTTTGGGGTGTCCAGCAGGTGGCTCCAGCGAGTCGAGCAAGTTGTTCCGGTGTGCTCAGCAGGTGGTTCAGGCAGGTCCGGCAGGTGTTTCTGGTCTGTCCAGTACGTGGTGCCGGCATGTCCGGCACGTGCTTCCAGTATGTTTGAGAGGTGGCTCCTACCTTCCCGGCGGGAGATTCCGGAGCGTCCGCCATGTGATTCTGGCCTACCTGGCAGGGGATTTTGGCGTCTCTGGCTGGTGGTTCCGGCGAGTCGAACAGGAGGTTCCGGCGTGCTCGGCAGGTGCATCCGGTGTCTCTGGCACGTCATTCTGGCACGTTCGAGAGGTGGTTCCGGCATGCCTGTGACAGGTGATTCCGGAGTGTCCGACAAGGGGTTCTGGCACGTCTGAGAGGTGGTTCCGGCATACCCTGCAGGTGATTCTGGCTTGTCTGCCGAGTGGTGCTGGCGTAGCCATCAGGTGACTTTGGCGTGTCCAGCAGGTGGCTCCAGCGAGTAGAGCAGGTTGTTCCAGCGTACTCAGCAGGTGGTTCAGGCGGGTCTGGCAGGTGGTTCCGGTCTCTCTAGTAGGTGGTTCCGGCGTGTCCGGCACGTGCTTCTGGCACGTCTGAGAGCTGGTTCCGGCATGCCCGGCGGGTGATTCCATAGAGTCCGCCACGTGGTTCTGGCCTAGCTGACAGGTGATTTTGGCGTCCCCGGCAGGTGGTTACAGCGAGTTGAGCAGGAGGTTCCGGCATGCTCGGCAGTTGCATCCGGTGTCTCTGGCACGTGGTTCTGGCACGTCTGACATTTGGTTGCATCATGTCTGGCAGGTGATTCCGGAGTGTCCGGCAAGAGGTTCTGGTGTAGCCGGCAGGTGATTTTGGCATGTCCGGCAGGTGTTTCTGGCGAGCTGTTCAGGTGGTTCCGGTGTTCTTGGCAGGTGATTCTGGCGTGTCCGGCAGGTGGTTCCGGTCTGTCCGGTAATGGGTTCCGTCATGTGCCGCACGTGGTTCTGGCACGTCTGAGAGGTGGTTCCCGCATGCCCGGCAGGTGCTCCAGGAGAGTCCTACAAGTGGTTCTGGCCTAGCCCGCAGGTGATTTTGGCGTGTCCGGCAGGTGGTTCCGGCATGCTCGGCAGGTGGTTCAGGCATGTCTGGTAGGTGGTTCCGGTCTGTCCGCGAGGTGGTTCCGGCGTGTCAGGCACGTGGTTCCGGCATGTGTGACAGGTGGTTCTGGCATGTCCGGCAGGTGATTCTGGATTGTCCACCAAGTGGCTCTGGTGTAACCAGCAGGTGATTCCGGAGTGTACGGCAAGTGGTTCTGGCATAGCTGGCTGGTGATTTTGGGGTGTCCAGCAGGTGGCTCCAGCGAGTCGAGCAAGTTGTTCCGGTGTGCTCAGCAGGTGGTTCAGGCAGGTCCGGCAGGTGTTTCTGGTCTGTCCAGTACGTGGTGCCGGCATGTCCGGCACGTGCTTCCAGTATGTTTGAGAGGTGGCTCCTACCTTCCCGGCGGGAGATTCCGGAGCGTCCGCCATGTGATTCTGGCCTACCTGGCAGGGGATTTTGGCGTCTCTGGCTGGTGGTTCCGGCGAGTCGAACAGGAGGTTCCGGCGTGCTCGGCAGGTGCATCCGGTGTCTCTGGCACGTCATTCTGGCACGTTCGAGAGGTGGTTCCGGCATGCCTGTGACAGGTGATTCCGGAGTGTCCGACAAGGGGTTCTGGCACGTCTGAGAGGTGGTTCCGGCATACCCTGCAGGTGATTCTGGCTTGTCTGCCGAGTGGTGCTGGCGTAGCCATCAGGTGACTTTGGCGTGTCCAGCAGGTGGCTCCAGCGAGTAGAGCAGGTTGTTCCAGCGTACTCAGCAGGTGGTTCAGGCGGGTCTGGCAGGTGGTTCCGGTCTCTCTAGTAGGTGGTTCCGGCGTGTCCGGCACGTGCTTCTGGCACGTCTGAGAGCTGGTTCCGGCATGCCCGGCGGGTGATTCCATAGAGTCCGCCACGTGGTTCTGGCCTAGCTGACAGGTGATTTTGGCGTCCCCGGCAGGTGGTTACAGCGAGTTGAGCAGGAGGTTCCGGCATGCTCGGCAGTTGCATCCGGTGTCTCTGGCACGTGGTTCTGGCACGTCTGACATTTGGTTGCATCATGTCTGGCAGGTGATTCCGGAGTGTCCGGCAAGAGGTTCTGGTGTAGCCGGCAGGTGATTTTGGCATGTCCGGCAGGTGTTTCTGGCGAGCTGTTCAGGTGGTTCCGGTGTTCTTGGCAGGTGATTCTGGCGTGTCCGGCAGGTGGTTCCGGTCTGTCCGGTAATGGGTTCCGTCATGTGCCGCACGTGGTTCTGGCACGTCTGAGAGGTGGTTCCCGCATGCCCGGCAGGTGCTCCAGGAGAGTCCTACAAGTGGTTCTGGCCTAGCCCGCAGGTGATTTTGGCGTGTCCGGCAGGTGGTTCCGGCATGCTCGGCAGGTGGTTCAGGCATGTCTGGTAGGTGGTTCCGGTCTGTCCGCGAGGTGGTTCCGGCGTGTCCGGCACGTGGTTCCGGCATGTGTGACAGGTGGTTCTGGCATGTCCGGCAGGTGATTCTGGATTGTCCACCAAGTGGCTCTGGTGTAACCAGCAGGTGATTCCGGAGTGTACGGCAAGTGGTTCTGGCATAGCTGGCTGGTGATTTTGGGGTGTCCAGCAGGTGGCTCCAGCGAGTCGAGCAAGTTGTTCCGGTGTGCTCAGCAGGTGGTTCAGGCAGGTCCGGCAGGTGTTTCTGGTCTGTCCAGTACGTGGTGCCGGCATGTCCGGCACGTGCTTCCAGTATGTTTGAGAGGTGGCTCCTACCTTCCCGGCGGGAGATTCCGGAGCGTCCGCCATGTGATTCTGGCCTACCTGGCAGGGGATTTTGGCGTCTCTGGCTGGTGGTTCCGGCGAGTCGAACAGGAGGTTCCGGCGTGCTCGGCAGGTGCATCCGGTGTCTCTGGCACGTCATTCTGGCACGTTCGAGAGGTGGTTCCGGCATGCCTGTGACAGGTGATTCCGGAGTGTCCGACAAGGGGTTCTGGCACGTCTGAGAGGTGGTTCCGGCATACCCTGCAGGTGATTCTGGCTTGTCTGCCGAGTGGTGCTGGCGTAGCCATCAGGTGACTTTGGCGTGTCCAGCAGGTGGCTCCAGCGAGTAGAGCAGGTTGTTCCAGCGTACTCAGCAGGTGGTTCAGGCGGGTCTGGCAGGTGGTTCCGGTCTCTCTAGTAGGTGGTTCCGGCGTGTCCGGCACGTGCTTCTGGCACGTCTGAGAGCTGGTTCCGGCATGCCCGGCGGGTGATTCCATAGAGTCCGCCACGTGGTTCTGGCCTAGCTGACAGGTGATTTTGGCGTCCCCGGCAGGTGGTTACAGCGAGTTGAGCAGGAGGTTCCGGCATGCTCGGCAGTTGCATCCGGTGTCTCTGGCACGTGGTTCTGGCACGTCTGACATTTGGTTGCATCATGTCTGGCAGGTGATTCCGGAGTGTCCGGCAAGAGGTTCTGGTGTAGCCGGCAGGTGATTTTGGCATGTCCGGCAGGTGTTTCTGGCGAGCTGTTCAGGTGGTTCCGGTGTTCTTGGCAGGTGATTCTGGCGTGTCCGGCAGGTGGTTCCGGTCTGTCCGGTAATGGGTTCCGTCATGTGCCGCACGTGGTTCTGGCACGTCTGAGAGGTGGTTCCCGCATGCCCGGCAGGTGCTCCAGGAGAGTCCTACAAGTGGTTCTGGCCTAGCCCGCAGGTGATTTTGGCGTGTCCGGCAGGTGGTTCCGGCATGCTCGGCAGGTGGTTCAGGCATGTCTGGTAGGTGGTTCCGGTCTGTCCGCGAGGTGGTTCCGGCGTGTCAGGCACGTGGTTCCGGCATGTGTGACAGGTGGTTCTGGCATGTCCGGCAGGTGATTCTGGATTGTCCACCAAGTGGCTCTGGTGTAACCAGCAGGTGATTCCGGAGTGTACGGCAAGTGGTTCTGGCATAGCTGGCTGGTGATTTTGGGGTGTCCAGCAGGTGGCTCCAGCGAGTCGAGCAAGTTGTTCCGGTGTGCTCAGCAGGTGGTTCAGGCAGGTCCGGCAGGTGTTTCTGGTCTGTCCAGTACGTGGTGCCGGCATGTCCGGCACGTGCTTCCAGTATGTTTGAGAGGTGGCTCCTACCTTCCCGGCGGGAGATTCCGGAGCGTCCGCCATGTGATTCTGGCCTACCTGGCAGGGGATTTTGGCGTCTCTGGCTGGTGGTTCCGGCGAGTCGAACAGGAGGTTCCGGCGTGCTCGGCAGGTGCATCCGGTGTCTCTGGCACGTCATTCTGGCACGTTCGAGAGGTGGTTCCGGCATGCCTGTGACAGGTGATTCCGGAGTGTCCGACAAGGGGTTCTGGCACGTCTGAGAGGTGGTTCCGGCATACCCTGCAGGTGATTCTGGCTTGTCTGCCGAGTGGTGCTGGCGTAGCCATCAGGTGACTTTGGCGTGTCCAGCAGGTGGCTCCAGCGAGTAGAGCAGGTTGTTCCAGCGTACTCAGCAGGTGGTTCAGGCGGGTCTGGCAGGTGGTTCCGGTCTCTCTAGTAGGTGGTTCCGGCGTGTCCGGCACGTGCTTCTGGCACGTCTGAGAGCTGGTTCCGGCATGCCCGGCGGGTGATTCCATAGAGTCCGCCACGTGGTTCTGGCCTAGCTGACAGGTGATTTTGGCGTCCCCGGCAGGTGGTTACAGCGAGTTGAGCAGGAGGTTCCGGCATGCTCGGCAGTTGCATCCGGTGTCTCTGGCACGTGGTTCTGGCACGTCTGACATTTGGTTGCATCATGTCTGGCAGGTGATTCCGGAGTGTCCGGCAAGAGGTTCTGGTGTAGCCGGCAGGTGATTTTGGCATGTCCGGCAGGTGTTTCTGGCGAGCTGTTCAGGTGGTTCCGGTGTTCTTGGCAGGTGATTCTGGCGTGTCCGGCAGGTGGTTCCGGTCTGTCCGGTAATGGGTTCCGTCATGTGCCGCACGTGGTTCTGGCACGTCTGAGAGGTGGTTCCCGCATGCCCGGCAGGTGCTCCAGGAGAGTCCTACAAGTGGTTCTGGCCTAGCCCGCAGGTGATTTTGGCGTGTCCGGCAGGTGGTTCCGGCATGCTCGGCAGGTGGTTCAGGCATGTCTGGTAGGTGGTTCCGGTCTGTCCGCGAGGTGGTTCCGGCGTGTCAGGCACGTGGTTCCGGCATGTGTGACAGGTGGTTCTGGCATGTCCGGCAGGTGATTCTGGATTGTCCACCAAGTGGCTCTGGTGTAACCAGCAGGTGATTCCGGAGTGTACGGCAAGTGGTTCTGGCATAGCTGGCTGGTGATTTTGGGGTGTCCAGCAGGTGGCTCCAGCGAGTCGAGCAAGTTGTTCCGGTGTGCTCAGCAGGTGGTTCAGGCAGGTCCGGCAGGTGTTTCTGGTCTGTCCAGTACGTGGTGCCGGCATGTCCGGCACGTGCTTCCAGTATGTTTGAGAGGTGGCTCCTACCTTCCCGGCGGGAGATTCCGGAGCGTCCGCCATGTGATTCTGGCCTACCTGGCAGGGGATTTTGGCGTCTCTGGCTGGTGGTTCCGGCGAGTCGAACAGGAGGTTCCGGCGTGCTCGGCAGGTGCATCCGGTGTCTCTGGCACGTCATTCTGGCACGTTCGAGAGGTGGTTCCGGCATGCCTGTGACAGGTGATTCCGGAGTGTCCGACAAGGGGTTCTGGCACGTCTGAGAGGTGGTTCCGGCATACCCTGCAGGTGATTCTGGCTTGTCTGCCGAGTGGTGCTGGCGTAGCCATCAGGTGACTTTGGCGTGTCCAGCAGGTGGCTCCAGCGAGTAGAGCAGGTTGTTCCAGCGTACTCAGCAGGTGGTTCAGGCGGGTCTGGCAGGTGGTTCCGGTCTCTCTAGTAGGTGGTTCCGGCGTGTCCGGCACGTGCTTCTGGCACGTCTGAGAGCTGGTTCCGGCATGCCCGGCGGGTGATTCCATAGAGTCCGCCACGTGGTTCTGGCCTAGCTGACAGGTGATTTTGGCGTCCCCGGCAGGTGGTTACAGCGAGTTGAGCAGGAGGTTCCGGCATGCTCGGCAGTTGCATCCGGTGTCTCTGGCACGTGGTTCTGGCACGTCTGACATTTGGTTGCATCATGTCTGGCAGGTGATTCCGGAGTGTCCGGCAAGAGGTTCTGGTGTAGCCGGCAGGTGATTTTGGCATGTCCGGCAGGTGTTTCTGGCGAGCTGTTCAGGTGGTTCCGGTGTTCTTGGCAGGTGATTCTGGCGTGTCCGGCAGGTGGTTCCGGTCTGTCCGGTAATGGGTTCCGTCATGTGCCGCACGTGGTTCTGGCACGTCTGAGAGGTGGTTCCCGCATGCCCGGCAGGTGCTCCAGGAGAGTCCTACAAGTGGTTCTGGCCTAGCCCGCAGGTGATTTTGGCGTGTCCGGCAGGTGGTTCCGGCATGCTCGGCAGGTGGTTCAGGCATGTCTGGTAGGTGGTTCCGGTCTGTCCGCGAGGTGGTTCCGGCGTGTCAGGCACGTGGTTCCGGCATGTGTGACAGGTGGTTCTGGCATGTCCGGCAGGTGATTCTGGATTGTCCACCAAGTGGCTCTGGTGTAACCAGCAGGTGATTCCGGAGTGTACGGCAAGTGGTTCTGGCATAGCTGGCTGGTGATTTTGGGGTGTCCAGCAGGTGGCTCCAGCGAGTCGAGCAAGTTGTTCCGGTGTGCTCAGCAGGTGGTTCAGGCAGGTCCGGCAGGTGTTTCTGGTCTGTCCAGTACGTGGTGCCGGCATGTCCGGCACGTGCTTCCAGTATGTTTGAGAGGTGGCTCCTACCTTCCCGGCGGGAGATTCCGGAGCGTCCGCCATGTGATTCTGGCCTACCTGGCAGGGGATTTTGGCGTCTCTGGCTGGTGGTTCCGGCGAGTCGAACAGGAGGTTCCGGCGTGCTCGGCAGGTGCATCCGGTGTCTCTGGCACGTCATTCTGGCACGTTCGAGAGGTGGTTCCGGCATGCCTGTGACAGGTGATTCCGGAGTGTCCGACAAGGGGTTCTGGCACGTCTGAGAGGTGGTTCCGGCATACCCTGCAGGTGATTCTGGCTTGTCTGCCGAGTGGTGCTGGCGTAGCCATCAGGTGACTTTGGCGTGTCCAGCAGGTGGCTCCAGCGAGTAGAGCAGGTTGTTCCAGCGTACTCAGCAGGTGGTTCAGGCGGGTCTGGCAGGTGGTTCCGGTCTCTCTAGTAGGTGGTTCCGGCGTGTCCGGCACGTGCTTCTGGCACGTCTGAGAGCTGGTTCCGGCATGCCCGGCGGGTGATTCCATAGAGTCCGCCACGTGGTTCTGGCCTAGCTGACAGGTGATTTTGGCGTCCCCGGCAGGTGGTTACAGCGAGTTGAGCAGGAGGTTCCGGCATGCTCGGCAGTTGCATCCGGTGTCTCTGGCACGTGGTTCTGGCACGTCTGACATTTGGTTGCATCATGTCTGGCAGGTGATTCCGGAGTGTCCGGCAAGAGGTTCTGGTGTAGCCGGCAGGTGATTTTGGCATGTCCGGCAGGTGTTTCTGGCGAGCTGTTCAGGTGGTTCCGGTGTTCTTGGCAGGTGATTCTGGCGTGTCCGGCAGGTGGTTCCGGTCTGTCCGGTAATGGGTTCCGTCATGTGCCGCACGTGGTTCTGGCACGTCTGAGAGGTGGTTCCCGCATGCCCGGCAGGTGCTCCAGGAGAGTCCTACAAGTGGTTCTGGCCTAGCCCGCAGGTGATTTTGGCGTGTCCGGCAGGTGGTTCCGGCATGCTCGGCAGGTGGTTCAGGCATGTCTGGTAGGTGGTTCCGGTCTGTCCGCGAGGTGGTTCCGGCGTGTCCGGCACGTGGTTCCGGCATGTGTGACAGGTGGTTCTGGCATGTCCGGCAGGTGATTCTGGATTGTCCACCAAGTGGCTCTGGTGTAACCAGCAGGTGATTCCGGAGTGTACGGCAAGTGGTTCTGGCATAGCTGGCTGGTGATTTTGGGGTGTCCAGCAGGTGGCTCCAGCGAGTCGAGCAAGTTGTTCCGGTGTGCTCAGCAGGTGGTTCAGGCAGGTCCGGCAGGTGTTTCTGGTCTGTCCAGTACGTGGTGCCGGCATGTCCGGCACGTGCTTCCAGTATGTTTGAGAGGTGGCTCCTACCTTCCCGGCGGGAGATTCCGGAGCGTCCGCCATGTGATTCTGGCCTACCTGGCAGGGGATTTTGGCGTCTCTGGCTGGTGGTTCCGGCGAGTCGAACAGGAGGTTCCGGCGTGCTCGGCAGGTGCATCCGGTGTCTCTGGCACGTCATTCTGGCACGTTCGAGAGGTGGTTCCGGCATGCCTGTGACAGGTGATTCCGGAGTGTCCGACAAGGGGTTCTGGCACGTCTGAGAGGTGGTTCCGGCATACCCTGCAGGTGATTCTGGCTTGTCTGCCGAGTGGTGCTGGCGTAGCCATCAGGTGACTTTGGCGTGTCCAGCAGGTGGCTCCAGCGAGTAGAGCAGGTTGTTCCAGCGTACTCAGCAGGTGGTTCAGGCGGGTCTGGCAGGTGGTTCCGGTCTCTCTAGTAGGTGGTTCCGGCGTGTCCGGCACGTGCTTCTGGCACGTCTGAGAGCTGGTTCCGGCATGCCCGGCGGGTGATTCCATAGAGTCCGCCACGTGGTTCTGGCCTAGCTGACAGGTGATTTTGGCGTCCCCGGCAGGTGGTTACAGCGAGTTGAGCAGGAGGTTCCGGCATGCTCGGCAGTTGCATCCGGTGTCTCTGGCACGTGGTTCTGGCACGTCTGACATTTGGTTGCATCATGTCTGGCAGGTGATTCCGGAGTGTCCGGCAAGAGGTTCTGGTGTAGCCGGCAGGTGATTTTGGCATGTCCGGCAGGTGTTTCTGGCGAGCTGTTCAGGTGGTTCCGGTGTTCTTGGCAGGTGATTCTGGCGTGTCCGGCAGGTGGTTCCGGTCTGTCCGGTAATGGGTTCCGTCATGTGCCGCACGTGGTTCTGGCACGTCTGAGAGGTGGTTCCCGCATGCCCGGCAGGTGCTCCAGGAGAGTCCTACAAGTGGTTCTGGCCTAGCCCGCAGGTGATTTTGGCGTGTCCGGCAGGTGGTTCCGGCATGCTCGGCAGGTGGTTCAGGCATGTCTGGTAGGTGGTTCCGGTCTGTCCGCGAGGTGGTTCCGGCGTGTCAGGCACGTGGTTCCGGCATGTGTGACAGGTGGTTCTGGCATGTCCGGCAGGTGATTCTGGATTGTCCACCAAGTGGCTCTGGTGTAACCAGCAGGTGATTCCGGAGTGTACGGCAAGTGGTTCTGGCATAGCTGGCTGGTGATTTTGGGGTGTCCAGCAGGTGGCTCCAGCGAGTCGAGCAAGTTGTTCCGGTGTGCTCAGCAGGTGGTTCAGGCAGGTCCGGCAGGTGTTTCTGGTCTGTCCAGTACGTGGTGCCGGCATGTCCGGCACGTGCTTCCAGTATGTTTGAGAGGTGGCTCCTACCTTCCCGGCGGGAGATTCCGGAGCGTCCGCCATGTGATTCTGGCCTACCTGGCAGGGGATTTTGGCGTCTCTGGCTGGTGGTTCCGGCGAGTCGAACAGGAGGTTCCGGCGTGCTCGGCAGGTGCATCCGGTGTCTCTGGCACGTCATTCTGGCACGTTCGAGAGGTGGTTCCGGCATGCCTGTGACAGGTGATTCCGGAGTGTCCGACAAGGGGTTCTGGCACGTCTGAGAGGTGGTTCCGGCATACCCTGCAGGTGATTCTGGCTTGTCTGCCGAGTGGTGCTGGCGTAGCCATCAGGTGACTTTGGCGTGTCCAGCAGGTGGCTCCAGCGAGTAGAGCAGGTTGTTCCAGCGTACTCAGCAGGTGGTTCAGGCGGGTCTGGCAGGTGGTTCCGGTCTCTCTAGTAGGTGGTTCCGGCGTGTCCGGCACGTGCTTCTGGCACGTCTGAGAGCTGGTTCCGGCATGCCCGGCGGGTGATTCCATAGAGTCCGCCACGTGGTTCTGGCCTAGCTGACAGGTGATTTTGGCGTCCCCGGCAGGTGGTTACAGCGAGTTGAGCAGGAGGTTCCGGCATGCTCGGCAGTTGCATCCGGTGTCTCTGGCACGTGGTTCTGGCACGTCTGACATTTGGTTGCATCATGTCTGGCAGGTGATTCCGGAGTGTCCGGCAAGAGGTTCTGGTGTAGCCGGCAGGTGATTTTGGCATGTCCGGCAGGTGTTTCTGGCGAGCTGTTCAGGTGGTTCCGGTGTTCTTGGCAGGTGATTCTGGCGTGTCCGGCAGGTGGTTCCGGTCTGTCCGGTAATGGGTTCCGTCATGTGCCGCACGTGGTTCTGGCACGTCTGAGAGGTGGTTCCCGCATGCCCGGCAGGTGCTCCAGGAGAGTCCTACAAGTGGTTCTGGCCTAGCCCGCAGGTGATTTTGGCGTGTCCGGCAGGTGGTTCCGGCATGCTCGGCAGGTGGTTCAGGCATGTCTGGTAGGTGGTTCCGGTCTGTCCGCGAGGTGGTTCCGGCGTGTCAGGCACGTGGTTCCGGCATGTGTGACAGGTGGTTCTGGCATGTC
This sequence comes from Equus asinus, assembly GCF_041296235.1. Taxonomy (NCBI): domain Eukaryota; kingdom Metazoa; phylum Chordata; class Mammalia; order Perissodactyla; family Equidae; genus Equus; species Equus asinus. Next base: position 20,651 of record NW_027225507.1, on the reverse strand, counting down.
CGGCAGGTGATTCTGGATTGTCCACCAAGTGGCTCTGGTGTAACCAGCAGGTGATTCCGGAGTGTACGGCAAGTGGTTCTGGCATAGCTGGCTGGTGATTTTGGGGTGTCCAGCAGGTGGCTCCAGCGAGTCGAGCAAGTTGTTCCGGTGTGCTCAGCAGGTGGTTCAGGCAGGTCCGGCAGGTGTTTCTGGTCTGTCCAGTACGTGGTGCCGGCATGTCCGGCACGTGCTTCCAGTATGTTTGAGAGGTGGCTCCTACCTTCCCGGCGGGAGATTCCGGAGCGTCCGCCATGTGATTCTGGCCTACCTGGCAGGGGATTTTGGCGTCTCTGGCTGGTGGTTCCGGCGAGTCGAACAGGAGGTTCCGGCGTGCTCGGCAGGTGCATCCGGTGTCTCTGGCACGTCATTCTGGCACGTTCGAGAGGTGGTTCCGGCATGCCTGTGACAGGTGATTCCGGAGTGTCCGACAAGGGGTTCTGGCACGTCTGAGAGGTGGTTCCGGCATACCCTGCAGGTGATTCTGGCTTGTCTGCCGAGTGGTGCTGGCGTAGCCATCAGGTGACTTTGGCGTGTCCAGCAGGTGGCTCCAGCGAGTAGAGCAGGTTGTTCCAGCGTACTCAGCAGGTGGTTCAGGCGGGTCTGGCAGGTGGTTCCGGTCTCTCTAGTAGGTGGTTCCGGCGTGTCCGGCACGTGCTTCTGGCACGTCTGAGAGCTGGTTCCGGCATGCCCGGCGGGTGATTCCATAGAGTCCGCCACGTGGTTCTGGCCTAGCTGACAGGTGATTTTGGCGTCCCCGGCAGGTGGTTACAGCGAGTTGAGCAGGAGGTTCCGGCATGCTCGGCAGTTGCATCCGGTGTCTCTGGCACGTGGTTCTGGCACGTCTGACATTTGGTTGCATCATGTCTGGCAGGTGATTCCGGAGTGTCCGGCAAGAGGTTCTGGTGTAGCCGGCAGGTGATTTTGGCATGTCCGGCAGGTGTTTCTGGCGAGCTGTTCAGGTGGTTCCGGTGTTCTTGGCAGGTGATTCTGGCGTGTCCGGCAGGTGGTTCCGGTCTGTCCGGTAATGGGTTCCGTCATGTGCCGCACGTGGTTCTGGCACGTCTGAGAGGTGGTTCCCGCATGCCCGGCAGGTGCTCCAGGAGAGTCCTACAAGTGGTTCTGGCCTAGCCCGCAGGTGATTTTGGCGTGTCCGGCAGGTGGTTCCGGCATGCTCGGCAGGTGGTTCAGGCATGTCTGGTAGGTGGTTCCGGTCTGTCCGCGAGGTGGTTCCGGCGTGTCAGGCACGTGGTTCCGGCATGTGTGACAGGTGGTTCTGGCATGTCCGGCAGGTGATTCTGGATTGTCCACCAAGTGGCTCTGGTGTAACCAGCAGGTGATTCCGGAGTGTACGGCAAGTGGTTCTGGCATAGCTGGCTGGTGATTTTGGGGTGTCCAGCAGGTGGCTCCAGCGAGTCGAGCAAGTTGTTCCGGTGTGCTCAGCAGGTGGTTCAGGCAGGTCCGGCAGGTGTTTCTGGTCTGTCCAGTACGTGGTGCCGGCATGTCCGGCACGTGCTTCCAGTATGTTTGAGAGGTGGCTCCTACCTTCCCGGCGGGAGATTCCGGAGCGTCCGCCATGTGATTCTGGCCTACCTGGCAGGGGATTTTGGCGTCTCTGGCTGGTGGTTCCGGCGAGTCGAACAGGAGGTTCCGGCGTGCTCGGCAGGTGCATCCGGTGTCTCTGGCACGTCATTCTGGCACGTTCGAGAGGTGGTTCCGGCATGCCTGTGACAGGTGATTCCGGAGTGTCCGACAAGGGGTTCTGGCACGTCTGAGAGGTGGTTCCGGCATACCCTGCAGGTGATTCTGGCTTGTCTGCCGAGTGGTGCTGGCGTAGCCATCAGGTGACTTTGGCGTGTCCAGCAGGTGGCTCCAGCGAGTAGAGCAGGTTGTTCCAGCGTACTCAGCAGGTGGTTCAGGCGGGTCTGGCAGGTGGTTCCGGTCTCTCTAGTAGGTGGTTCCGGCGTGTCCGGCACGTGCTTCTGGCACGTCTGAGAGCTGGTTCCGGCATGCCCGGCGGGTGATTCCATAGAGTCCGCCACGTGGTTCTGGCCTAGCTGACAGGTGATTTTGGCGTCCCCGGCAGGTGGTTACAGCGAGTTGAGCAGGAGGTTCCGGCATGCTCGGCAGTTGCATCCGGTGTCTCTGGCACGTGGTTCTGGCACGTCTGACATTTGGTTGCATCATGTCTGGCAGGTGATTCCGGAGTGTCCGGCAAGAGGTTCTGGTGTAGCCGGCAGGTGATTTTGGCATGTCCGGCAGGTGTTTCTGGCGAGCTGTTCAGGTGGTTCCGGTGTTCTTGGCAGGTGATTCTGGCGTGTCCGGCAGGTGGTTCCGGTCTGTCCGGTAATGGGTTCCGTCATGTGCCGCACGTGGTTCTGGCACGTCTGAGAGGTGGTTCCCGCATGCCCGGCAGGTGCTCCAGGAGAGTCCTACAAGTGGTTCTGGCCTAGCCCGCAGGTGATTTTGGCGTGTCCGGCAGGTGGTTCCGGCATGCTCGGCAGGTGGTTCAGGCATGTCTGGTAGGTGGTTCCGGTCTGTCCGCGAGGTGGTTCCGGCGTGTCAGGCACGTGGTTCCGGCATGTGTGACAGGTGGTTCTGGCATGTCCGGCAGGTGATTCTGGATTGTCCACCAAGTGGCTCTGGTGTAACCAGCAGGTGATTCCGGAGTGTACGGCAAGTGGTTCTGGCATAGCTGGCTGGTGATTTTGGGGTGTCCAGCAGGTGGCTCCAGCGAGTCGAGCAAGTTGTTCCGGTGTGCTCAGCAGGTGGTTCAGGCAGGTCCGGCAGGTGTTTCTGGTCTGTCCAGTACGTGGTGCCGGCATGTCCGGCACGTGCTTCCAGTATGTTTGAGAGGTGGCTCCTACCTTCCCGGCGGGAGATTCCGGAGCGTCCGCCATGTGATTCTGGCCTACCTGGCAGGGGATTTTGGCGTCTCTGGCTGGTGGTTCCGGCGAGTCGAACAGGAGGTTCCGGCGTGCTCGGCAGGTGCATCCGGTGTCTCTGGCACGTCATTCTGGCACGTTCGAGAGGTGGTTCCGGCATGCCTGTGACAGGTGATTCCGGAGTGTCCGACAAGGGGTTCTGGCACGTCTGAGAGGTGGTTCCGGCATACCCTGCAGGTGATTCTGGCTTGTCTGCCGAGTGGTGCTGGCGTAGCCATCAGGTGACTTTGGCGTGTCCAGCAGGTGGCTCCAGCGAGTAGAGCAGGTTGTTCCAGCGTACTCAGCAGGTGGTTCAGGCGGGTCTGGCAGGTGGTTCCGGTCTCTCTAGTAGGTGGTTCCGGCGTGTCCGGCACGTGCTTCTGGCACGTCTGAGAGCTGGTTCCGGCATGCCCGGCGGGTGATTCCATAGAGTCCGCCACGTGGTTCTGGCCTAGCTGACAGGTGATTTTGGCGTCCCCGGCAGGTGGTTACAGCGAGTTGAGCAGGAGGTTCCGGCATGCTCGGCAGTTGCATCCGGTGTCTCTGGCACGTGGTTCTGGCACGTCTGACATTTGGTTGCATCATGTCTGGCAGGTGATTCCGGAGTGTCCGGCAAGAGGTTCTGGTGTAGCCGGCAGGTGATTTTGGCATGTCCGGCAGGTGTTTCTGGCGAGCTGTTCAGGTGGTTCCGGTGTTCTTGGCAGGTGATTCTGGCGTGTCCGGCAGGTGGTTCCGGTCTGTCCGGTAATGGGTTCCGTCATGTGCCGCACGTGGTTCTGGCACGTCTGAGAGGTGGTTCCCGCATGCCCGGCAGGTGCTCCAGGAGAGTCCTACAAGTGGTTCTGGCCTAGCCCGCAGGTGATTTTGGCGTGTCCGGCAGGTGGTTCCGGCATGCTCGGCAGGTGGTTCAGGCATGTCTGGTAGGTGGTTCCGGTCTGTCCGCGAGGTGGTTCCGGCGTGTCAGGCACGTGGTTCCGGCATGTGTGACAGGTGGTTCTGGCATGTCCGGCAGGTGATTCTGGATTGTCCACCAAGTGGCTCTGGTGTAACCAGCAGGTGATTCCGGAGTGTACGGCAAGTGGTTCTGGCATAGCTGGCTGGTGATTTTGGGGTGTCCAGCAGGTGGCTCCAGCGAGTCGAGCAAGTTGTTCCGGTGTGCTCAGCAGGTGGTTCAGGCAGGTCCGGCAGGTGTTTCTGGTCTGTCCAGTACGTGGTGCCGGCATGTCCGGCACGTGCTTCCAGTATGTTTGAGAGGTGGCTCCTACCTTCCCGGCGGGAGATTCCGGAGCGTCCGCCATGTGATTCTGGCCTACCTGGCAGGGGATTTTGGCGTCTCTGGCTGGTGGTTCCGGCGAGTCGAACAGGAGGTTCCGGCGTGCTCGGCAGGTGCATCCGGTGTCTCTGGCACGTCATTCTGGCACGTTCGAGAGGTGGTTCCGGCATGCCTGTGACAGGTGATTCCGGAGTGTCCGACAAGGGGTTCTGGCACGTCTGAGAGGTGGTTCCGGCATACCCTGCAGGTGATTCTGGCTTGTCTGCCGAGTGGTGCTGGCGTAGCCATCAGGTGACTTTGGCGTGTCCAGCAGGTGGCTCCAGCGAGTAGAGCAGGTTGTTCCAGCGTACTCAGCAGGTGGTTCAGGCGGGTCTGGCAGGTGGTTCCGGTCTCTCTAGTAGGTGGTTCCGGCGTGTCCGGCACGTGCTTCTGGCACGTCTGAGAGCTGGTTCCGGCATGCCCGGCGGGTGATTCCATAGAGTCCGCCACGTGGTTCTGGCCTAGCTGACAGGTGATTTTGGCGTCCCCGGCAGGTGGTTACAGCGAGTTGAGCAGGAGGTTCCGGCATGCTCGGCAGTTGCATCCGGTGTCTCTGGCACGTGGTTCTGGCACGTCTGACATTTGGTTGCATCATGTCTGGCAGGTGATTCCGGAGTGTCCGGCAAGAGGTTCTGGTGTAGCCGGCAGGTGATTTTGGCATGTCCGGCAGGTGTTTCTGGCGAGCTGTTCAGGTGGTTCCGGTGTTCTTGGCAGGTGATTCTGGCGTGTCCGGCAGGTGGTTCCGGTCTGTCCGGTAATGGGTTCCGTCATGTGCCGCACGTGGTTCTGGCACGTCTGAGAGGTGGTTCCCGCATGCCCGGCAGGTGCTCCAGGAGAGTCCTACAAGTGGTTCTGGCCTAGCCCGCAGGTGATTTTGGCGTGTCCGGCAGGTGGTTCCGGCATGCTCGGCAGGTGGTTCAGGCATGTCTGGTAGGTGGTTCCGGTCTGTCCGCGAGGTGGTTCCGGCGTGTCAGGCACGTGGTTCCGGCATGTGTGACAGGTGGTTCTGGCATGTCCGGCAGGTGATTCTGGATTGTCCACCAAGTGGCTCTGGTGTAACCAGCAGGTGATTCCGGAGTGTACGGCAAGTGGTTCTGGCATAGCTGGCTGGTGATTTTGGGGTGTCCAGCAGGTGGCTCCAGCGAGTCGAGCAAGTTGTTCCGGTGTGCTCAGCAGGTGGTTCAGGCAGGTCCGGCAGGTGTTTCTGGTCTGTCCAGTACGTGGTGCCGGCATGTCCGGCACGTGCTTCCAGTATGTTTGAGAGGTGGCTCCTACCTTCCCGGCGGGAGATTCCGGAGCGTCCGCCATGTGATTCTGGCCTACCTGGCAGGGGATTTTGGCGTCTCTGGCTGGTGGTTCCGGCGAGTCGAACAGGAGGTTCCGGCGTGCTCGGCAGGTGCATCCGGTGTCTCTGGCACGTCATTCTGGCACGTTCGAGAGGTGGTTCCGGCATGCCTGTGACAGGTGATTCCGGAGTGTCCGACAAGGGGTTCTGGCACGTCTGAGAGGTGGTTCCGGCATACCCTGCAGGTGATTCTGGCTTGTCTGCCGAGTGGTGCTGGCGTAGCCATCAGGTGACTTTGGCGTGTCCAGCAGGTGGCTCCAGCGAGTAGAGCAGGTTGTTCCAGCGTACTCAGCAGGTGGTTCAGGCGGGTCTGGCAGGTGGTTCCGGTCTCTCTAGTAGGTGGTTCCGGCGTGTCCGGCACGTGCTTCTGGCACGTCTGAGAGCTGGTTCCGGCATGCCCGGCGGGTGATTCCATAGAGTCCGCCACGTGGTTCTGGCCTAGCTGACAGGTGATTTTGGCGTCCCCGGCAGGTGGTTACAGCGAGTTGAGCAGGAGGTTCCGGCATGCTCGGCAGTTGCATCCGGTGTCTCTGGCACGTGGTTCTGGCACGTCTGACATTTGGTTGCATCATGTCTGGCAGGTGATTCCGGAGTGTCCGGCAAGAGGTTCTGGTGTAGCCGGCAGGTGATTTTGGCATGTCCGGCAGGTGTTTCTGGCGAGCTGTTCAGGTGGTTCCGGTGTTCTTGGCAGGTGATTCTGGCGTGTCCGGCAGGTGGTTCCGGTCTGTCCGGTAATGGGTTCCGTCATGTGCCGCACGTGGTTCTGGCACGTCTGAGAGGTGGTTCCCGCATGCCCGGCAGGTGCTCCAGGAGAGTCCTACAAGTGGTTCTGGCCTAGCCCGCAGGTGATTTTGGCGTGTCCGGCAGGTGGTTCCGGCATGCTCGGCAGGTGGTTCAGGCATGTCTGGTAGGTGGTTCCGGTCTGTCCGCGAGGTGGTTCCGGCGTGTCAGGCACGTGGTTCCGGCATGTGTGACAGGTGGTTCTGGCATGTCCGGCAGGTGATTCTGGATTGTCCACCAAGTGGCTCTGGTGTAACCAGCAGGTGATTCCGGAGTGTACGGCAAGTGGTTCTGGCATAGCTGGCTGGTGATTTTGGGGTGTCCAGCAGGTGGCTCCAGCGAGTCGAGCAAGTTGTTCCGGTGTGCTCAGCAGGTGGTTCAGGCAGGTCCGGCAGGTGTTTCTGGTCTGTCCAGTACGTGGTGCCGGCATGTCCGGCACGTGCTTCCAGTATGTTTGAGAGGTGGCTCCTACCTTCCCGGCGGGAGATTCCGGAGCGTCCGCCATGTGATTCTGGCCTACCTGGCAGGGGATTTTGGCGTCTCTGGCTGGTGGTTCCGGCGAGTCGAACAGGAGGTTCCGGCGTGCTCGGCAGGTGCATCCGGTGTCTCTGGCACGTCATTCTGGCACGTTCGAGAGGTGGTTCCGGCATGCCTGTGACAGGTGATTCCGGAGTGTCCGACAAGGGGTTCTGGCACGTCTGAGAGGTGGTTCCGGCATACCCTGCAGGTGATTCTGGCTTGTCTGCCGAGTGGTGCTGGCGTAGCCATCAGGTGACTTTGGCGTGTCCAGCAGGTGGCTCCAGCGAGTAGAGCAGGTTGTTCCAGCGTACTCAGCAGGTGGTTCAGGCGGGTCTGGCAGGTGGTTCCGGTCTCTCTAGTAGGTGGTTCCGGCGTGTCCGGCACGTGCTTCTGGCACGTCTGAGAGCTGGTTCCGGCATGCCCGGCGGGTGATTCCATAGAGTCCGCCACGTGGTTCTGGCCTAGCTGACAGGTGATTTTGGCGTCCCCGGCAGGTGGTTACAGCGAGTTGAGCAGGAGGTTCCGGCATGCTCGGCAGTTGCATCCGGTGTCTCTGGCACGTGGTTCTGGCACGTCTGACATTTGGTTGCATCATGTCTGGCAGGTGATTCCGGAGTGTCCGGCAAGAGGTTCTGGTGTAGCCGGCAGGTGATTTTGGCATGTCCGGCAGGTGTTTCTGGCGAGCTGTTCAGGTGGTTCCGGTGTTCTTGGCAGGTGATTCTGGCGTGTCCGGCAGGTGGTTCCGGTCTGTCCGGTAATGGGTTCCGTCATGTGCCGCACGTGGTTCTGGCACGTCTGAGAGGTGGTTCCCGCATGCCCGGCAGGTGCTCCAGGAGAGTCCTACAAGTGGTTCTGGCCTAGCCCGCAGGTGATTTTGGCGTGTCCGGCAGGTGGTTCCGGCATGCTCGGCAGGTGGTTCAGGCATGTCTGGTAGGTGGTTCCGGTCTGTCCGCGAGGTGGTTCCGGCGTGTCAGGCACGTGGTTCCGGCATGTGTGACAGGTGGTTCTGGCATGTCCGGCAGGTGATTCTGGATTGTCCACCAAGTGGCTCTGGTGTAACCAGCAGGTGATTCCGGAGTGTACGGCAAGTGGTTCTGGCATAGCTGGCTGGTGATTTTGGGGTGTCCAGCAGGTGGCTCCAGCGAGTCGAGCAAGTTGTTCCGGTGTGCTCAGCAGGTGGTTCAGGCAGGTCCGGCAGGTGTTTCTGGTCTGTCCAGTACGTGGTGCCGGCATGTCCGGCACGTGCTTCCAGTATGTTTGAGAGGTGGCTCCTACCTTCCCGGCGGGAGATTCCGGAGCGTCCGCCATGTGATTCTGGCCTACCTGGCAGGGGATTTTGGCGTCTCTGGCTGGTGGTTCCGGCGAGTCGAACAGGAGGTTCCGGCGTGCTCGGCAGGTGCATCCGGTGTCTCTGGCACGTCATTCTGGCACGTTCGAGAGGTGGTTCCGGCATGCCTGTGACAGGTGATTCCGGAGTGTCCGACAAGGGGTTCTGGCACGTCTGAGAGGTGGTTCCGGCATACCCTGCAGGTGATTCTGGCTTGTCTGCCGAGTGGTGCTGGCGTAGCCATCAGGTGACTTTGGCGTGTCCAGCAGGTGGCTCCAGCGAGTAGAGCAGGTTGTTCCAGCGTACTCAGCAGGTGGTTCAGGCGGGTCTGGCAGGTGGTTCCGGTCTCTCTAGTAGGTGGTTCCGGCGTGTCCGGCACGTGCTTCTGGCACGTCTGAGAGCTGGTTCCGGCATGCCCGGCGGGTGATTCCATAGAGTCCGCCACGTGGTTCTGGCCTAGCTGACAGGTGATTTTGGCGTCCCCGGCAGGTGGTTACAGCGAGTTGAGCAGGAGGTTCCGGCATGCTCGGCAGTTGCATCCGGTGTCTCTGGCACGTGGTTCTGGCACGTCTGACATTTGGTTGCATCATGTCTGGCAGGTGATTCCGGAGTGTCCGGCAAGAGGTTCTGGTGTAGCCGGCAGGTGATTTTGGCATGTCCGGCAGGTGTTTCTGGCGAGCTGTTCAGGTGGTTCCGGTGTTCTTGGCAGGTGATTCTGGCGTGTCCGGCAGGTGGTTCCGGTCTGTCCGGTAATGGGTTCCGTCATGTGCCGCACGTGGTTCTGGCACGTCTGAGAGGTGGTTCCCGCATGCCCGGCAGGTGCTCCAGGAGAGTCCTACAAGTGGTTCTGGCCTAGCCCGCAGGTGATTTTGGCGTGTCCGGCAGGTGGTTCCGGCATGCTCGGCAGGTGGTTCAGGCATGTCTGGTAGGTGGTTCCGGTCTGTCCGCGAGGTGGTTCCGGCGTGTCAGGCACGTGGTTCCGGCATGTGTGACAGGTGGTTCTGGCATGTCCGGCAGGTGATTCTGGATTGTCCACCAAGTGGCTCTGGTGTAACCAGCAGGTGATTCCGGAGTGTACGGCAAGTGGTTCTGGCATAGCTGGCTGGTGATTTTGGGGTGTCCAGCAGGTGGCTCCAGCGAGTCGAGCAAGTTGTTCCGGTGTGCTCAGCAGGTGGTTCAGGCAGGTCCGGCAGGTGTTTCTGGTCTGTCCAGTACGTGGTGCCGGCATGTCCGGCACGTGCTTCCAGTATGTTTGAGAGGTGGCTCCTACCTTCCCGGCGGGAGATTCCGGAGCGTCCGCCATGTGATTCTGGCCTACCTGGCAGGGGATTTTGGCGTCTCTGGCTGGTGGTTCCGGCGAGTCGAACAGGAGGTTCCGGCGTGCTCGGCAGGTGCATCCGGTGTCTCTGGCACGTCATTCTGGCACGTTCGAGAGGTGGTTCCGGCATGCCTGTGACAGGTGATTCCGGAGTGTCCGACAAGGGGTTCTGGCACGTCTGAGAGGTGGTTCCGGCATACCCTGCAGGTGATTCTGGCTTGTCTGCCGAGTGGTGCTGGCGTAGCCATCAGGTGACTTTGGCGTGTCCAGCAGGTGGCTCCAGCGAGTAGAGCAGGTTGTTCCAGCGTACTCAGCAGGTGGTTCAGGCGGGTCTGGCAGGTGGTTCCGGTCTCTCTAGTAGGTGGTTCCGGCGTGTCCGGCACGTGCTTCTGGCACGTCTGAGAGCTGGTTCCGGCATGCCCGGCGGGTGATTCCATAGAGTCCGCCACGTGGTTCTGGCCTAGCTGACAGGTGATTTTGGCGTCCCCGGCAGGTGGTTACAGCGAGTTGAGCAGGAGGTTCCGGCATGCTCGGCAGTTGCATCCGGTGTCTCTGGCACGTGGTTCTGGCACGTCTGACATTTGGTTGCATCATGTCTGGCAGGTGATTCCGGAGTGTCCGGCAAGAGGTTCTGGTGTAGCCGGCAGGTGATTTTGGCATGTCCGGCAGGTGTTTCTGGCGAGCTGTTCAGGTGGTTCCGGTGTTCTTGGCAGGTGATTCTGGCGTGTCCGGCAGGTGGTTCCGGTCTGTCCGGTAATGGGTTCCGTCATGTGCCGCACGTGGTTCTGGCACGTCTGAGAGGTGGTTCCCGCATGCCCGGCAGGTGCTCCAGGAGAGTCCTACAAGTGGTTCTGGCCTAGCCCGCAGGTGATTTTGGCGTGTCCGGCAGGTGGTTCCGGCATGCTCGGCAGGTGGTTCAGGCATGTCTGGTAGGTGGTTCCGGTCTGTCCGCGAGGTGGTTCCGGCGTGTCAGGCACGTGGTTCCGGCATGTGTGACAGGTGGTTCTGGCATGTCCGGCAGGTGATTCTGGATTGTCCACCAAGTGGCTCTGGTGTAACCAGCAGGTGATTCCGGAGTGTACGGCAAGTGGTTCTGGCATAGCTGGCTGGTGATTTTGGGGTGTCCAGCAGGTGGCTCCAGCGAGTCGAGCAAGTTGTTCCGGTGTGCTCAGCAGGTGGTTCAGGCAGGTCCGGCAGGTGTTTCTGGTCTGTCCAGTACGTGGTGCCGGCATGTCCGGCACGTGCTTCCAGTATGTTTGAGAGGTGGCTCCTACCTTCCCGGCGGGAGATTCCGGAGCGTCCGCCATGTGATTCTGGCCTACCTGGCAGGGGATTTTGGCGTCTCTGGCTGGTGGTTCCGGCGAGTCGAACAGGAGGTTCCGGCGTGCTCGGCAGGTGCATCCGGTGTCTCTGGCACGTCATTCTGGCACGTTCGAGAGGTGGTTCCGGCATGCCTGTGACAGGTGATTCCGGAGTGTCCGACAAGGGGTTCTGGCACGTCTGAGAGGTGGTTCCGGCATACCCTGCAGGTGATTCTGGCTTGTCTGCCGAGTGGTGCTGGCGTAGCCATCAGGTGACTTTGGCGTGTCCAGCAGGTGGCTCCAGCGAGTAGAGCAGGTTGTTCCAGCGTACTCAGCAGGTGGTTCAGGCGGGTCTGGCAGGTGGTTCCGGTCTCTCTAGTAGGTGGTTCCGGCGTGTCCGGCACGTGCTTCTGGCACGTCTGAGAGCTGGTTCCGGCATGCCCGGCGGGTGATTCCATAGAGTCCGCCACGTGGTTCTGGCCTAGCTGACAGGTGATTTTGGCGTCCCCGGCAGGTGGTTACAGCGAGTTGAGCAGGAGGTTCCGGCATGCTCGGCAGTTGCATCCGGTGTCTCTGGCACGTGGTTCTGGCACGTCTGACATTTGGTTGCATCATGTCTGGCAGGTGATTCCGGAGTGTCCGGCAAGAGGTTCTGGTGTAGCCGGCAGGTGATTTTGGCATGTCCGGCAGGTGTTTCTGGCGAGCTGTTCAGGTGGTTCCGGTGTTCTTGGCAGGTGATTCTGGCGTGTCCGGCAGGTGGTTCCGGTCTGTCCGGTAATGGGTTCCGTCATGTGCCGCACGTGGTTCTGGCACGTCTGAGAGGTGGTTCCCGCATGCCCGGCAGGTGCTCCAGGAGAGTCCTACAAGTGGTTCTGGCCTAGCCCGCAGGTGATTTTGGCGTGTCCGGCAGGTGGTTCCGGCATGCTCGGCAGGTGGTTCAGGCATGTCTGGTAGGTGGTTCCGGTCTGTCCGCGAGGTGGTTCCGGCGTGTCAGGCACGTGGTTCCGGCATGTGTGACAGGTGGTTCTGGCATGTCCGGCAGGTGATTCTGGATTGTCCACCAAGTGGCTCTGGTGTAACCAGCAGGTGATTCCGGAGTGTACGGCAAGTGGTTCTGGCATAGCTGGCTGGTGATTTTGGGGTGTCCAGCAGGTGGCTCCAGCGAGTCGAGCAAGTTGTTCCGGTGTGCTCAGCAGGTGGTTCAGGCAGGTCCGGCAGGTGTTTCTGGTCTGTCCAGTACGTGGTGCCGGCATGTCCGGCACGTGCTTCCAGTATGTTTGAGAGGTGGCTCCTACCTTCCCGGCGGGAGATTCCGGAGCGTCCGCCATGTGATTCTGGCCTACCTGGCAGGGGATTTTGGCGTCTCTGGCTGGTGGTTCCGGCGAGTCGAACAGGAGGTTCCGGCGTGCTCGGCAGGTGCATCCGGTGTCTCTGGCACGTCATTCTGGCACGTTCGAGAGGTGGTTCCGGCATGCCTGTGACAGGTGATTCCGGAGTGTCCGACAAGGGGTTCTGGCACGTCTGAGAGGTGGTTCCGGCATACCCTGCAGGTGATTCTGGCTTGTCTGCCGAGTGGTGCTGGCGTAGCCATCAGGTGACTTTGGCGTGTCCAGCAGGTGGCTCCAGCGAGTAGAGCAGGTTGTTCCAGCGTACTCAGCAGGTGGTTCAGGCGGGTCTGGCAGGTGGTTCCGGTCTCTCTAGTAGGTGGTTCCGGCGTGTCCGGCACGTGCTTCTGGCACGTCTGAGAGCTGGTTCCGGCATGCCCGGCGGGTGATTCCATAGAGTCCGCCACGTGGTTCTGGCCTAGCTGACAGGTGATTTTGGCGTCCCCGGCAGGTGGTTACAGCGAGTTGAGCAGGAGGTTCCGGCATGCTCGGCAGTTGCATCCGGTGTCTCTGGCACGTGGTTCTGGCACGTCTGACATTTGGTTGCATCATGTCTGGCAGGTGATTCCGGAGTGTCCGGCAAGAGGTTCTGGTGTAGCCGGCAGGTGATTTTGGCATGTCCGGCAGGTGTTTCTGGCGAGCTGTTCAGGTGGTTCCGGTGTTCTTGGCAGGTGATTCTGGCGTGTCCGGCAGGTGGTTCCGGTCTGTCCGGTAATGGGTTCCGTCATGTGCCGCACGTGGTTCTGGCACGTCTGAGAGGTGGTTCCCGCATGCCCGGCAGGTGCTCCAGGAGAGTCCTACAAGTGGTTCTGGCCTAGCCCGCAGGTGATTTTGGCGTGTCCGGCAGGTGGTTCCGGCATGCTCGGCAGGTGGTTCAGGCATGTCTGGTAGGTGGTTCCGGTCTGTCCGCGAGGTGGTTCCGGCGTGTCAGGCACGTGGTTCCGGCATGTGTGACAGGTGGTTCTGGCATGTCCGGCAGGTGATTCTGGATTGTCCACCAAGTGGCTCTGGTGTAACCAGCAGGTGATTCCGGAGTGTACGGCAAGTGGTTCTGGCATAGCTGGCTGGTGATTTTGGGGTGTCCAGCAGGTGGCTCCAGCGAGTCGAGCAAGTTGTTCCGGTGTGCTCAGCAGGTGGTTCAGGCAGGTCCGGCAGGTGTTTCTGGTCTGTCCAGTACGTGGTGCCGGCATGTCCGGCACGTGCTTCCAGTATGTTTGAGAGGTGGCTCCTACCTTCCCGGCGGGAGATTCCGGAGCGTCCGCCATGTGATTCTGGCCTACCTGGCAGGGGATTTTGGCGTCTCTGGCTGGTGGTTCCGGCGAGTCGAACAGGAGGTTCCGGCGTGCTCGGCAGGTGCATCCGGTGTCTCTGGCACGTCATTCTGGCACGTTCGAGAGGTGGTTCCGGCATGCCTGTGACAGGTGATTCCGGAGTGTCCGACAAGGGGTTCTGGCACGTCTGAGAGGTGGTTCCGGCATACCCTGCAGGTGATTCTGGCTTGTCTGCCGAGTGGTGCTGGCGTAGCCATCAGGTGACTTTGGCGTGTCCAGCAGGTGGCTCCAGCGAGTAGAGCAGGTTGTTCCAGCGTACTCAGCAGGTGGTTCAGGCGGGTCTGGCAGGTGGTTCCGGTCTCTCTAGTAGGTGGTTCCGGCGTGTCCGGCACGTGCTTCTGGCACGTCTGAGAGCTGGTTCCGGCATGCCCGGCGGGTGATTCCATAGAGTCCGCCACGTGGTTCTGGCCTAGCTGACAGGTGATTTTGGCGTCCCCGGCAGGTGGTTACAGCGAGTTGAGCAGGAGGTTCCGGCATGCTCGGCAGTTGCATCCGGTGTCTCTGGCACGTGGTTCTGGCACGTCTGACATTTGGTTGCATCATGTCTGGCAGGTGATTCCGGAGTGTCCGGCAAGAGGTTCTGGTGTAGCCGGCAGGTGATTTTGGCATGTCCGGCAGGTGTTTCTGGCGAGCTGTTCAGGTGGTTCCGGTGTTCTTGGCAGGTGATTCTGGCGTGTCCGGCAGGTGGTTCCGGTCTGTCCGGTAATGGGTTCCGTCATGTGCCGCACGTGGTTCTGGCACGTCTGAGAGGTGGTTCCCGCATGCCCGGCAGGTGCTCCAGGAGAGTCCTACAAGTGGTTCTGGCCTAGCCCGCAGGTGATTTTGGCGTGTCCGGCAGGTGGTTCCGGCATGCTCGGCAGGTGGTTCAGGCATGTCTGGTAGGTGGTTCCGGTCTGTCCGCGAGGTGGTTCCGGCGTGTCAGGCACGTGGTTCCGGCATGTGTGACAGGTGGTTCTGGCATGTCCGGCAGGTGATTCTGGATTGTCCACCAAGTGGCTCTGGTGTAACCAGCAGGTGATTCCGGAGTGTACGGCAAGTGGTTCTGGCATAGCTGGCTGGTGATTTTGGGGTGTCCAGCAGGTGGCTCCAGCGAGTCGAGCAAGTTGTTCCGGTGTGCTCAGCAGGTGGTTCAGGCAGGTCCGGCAGGTGTTTCTGGTCTGTCCAGTACGTGGTGCCGGCATGTCCGGCACGTGCTTCCAGTATGTTTGAGAGGTGGTTCCTACCTTCCCGGCGGGAGATTCCGGAGCGTCCGCCATGTGATTCTGGCCTACCTGGCAGGGGATTTTGGCGTCTCTGGCTGGTGGTTCCGGCGAGTCGAACAGGAGGTTCCGGCGTGCTCGGCAGGTGCATCCGGTGTCTCTGGCACGTCATTCTGGCACGTTCGAGAGGTGGTTCCGGCATGCCTGTGACAGGTGATTCCGGAGTGTCCGACAAGGGGTTCTGGCACGTCTGAGAGGTGGTTCCGGCATACCCTGCAGGTGATTCTGGCTTGTCTGCCGAGTGGTGCTGGCGTAGCCATCAGGTGACTTTGGCGTGTCCAGCAGGTGGCTCCAGCGAGTAGAGCAGGTTGTTCCAGCGTACTCAGCAGGTGGTTCAGGCGGGTCTGGCAGGTGGTTCCGGTCTCTCTAGTAGGTGGTTCCGGCGTGTCCGGCACGTGCTTCTGGCACGTCTGAGAGCTGGTTCCGGCATGCCCGGCGGGTGATTCCATAGAGTCCGCCACGTGGTTCTGGCCTAGCTGACAGGTGATTTTGGCGTCCCCGGCAGGTGGTTACAGCGAGTTGAGCAGGAGGTTCCGGCATGCTCGGCAGTTGCATCCGGTGTCTCTGGCACGTGGTTCTGGCACGTCTGACATTTGGTTGCATCATGTCTGGCAGGTGATTCCGGAGTGTCCGGCAAGAGGTTCTGGTGTAGCCGGCAGGTGATTTTGGCATGTCCGGCAGGTGTTTCTGGCGAGCTGTTCAGGTGGTTCCGGTGTTCTTGGCAGGTGATTCTGGCGTGTCCGGCAGGTGGTTCCGGTCTGTCCGGTAATGGGTTCCGTCATGTGCCGCACGTGGTTCTGGCACGTCTGAGAGGTGGTTCCCGCATGCCCGGCAGGTGCTCCAGGAGAGTCCTACAAGTGGTTCTGGCCTAGCCCGCAGGTGATTTTGGCGTGTCCGGCAGGTGGTTCCGGCATGCTCGGCAGGTGGTTCAGGCATGTCTGGTAGGTGGTTCCGGTCTGTCCGCGAGGTGGTTCCGGCGTGTCAGGCACGTGGTTCCGGCATGTGTGACAGGTGGTTCTGGCATGTCCGGCAGGTGATTCTGGATTGTCCACCAAGTGGCTCTGGTGTAACCAGCAGGTGATTCCGGAGTGTACGGCAAGTGGTTCTGGCATAGCTGGCTGGTGATTTTGGGGTGTCCAGCAGGTGGCTCCAGCGAGTCGAGCAAGTTGTTCCGGTGTGCTCAGCAGGTGGTTCAGGCAGGTCCGGCAGGTGTTTCTGGTCTGTCCAGTACGTGGTGCCGGCATGTCCGGCACGTGCTTCCAGTATGTTTGAGAGGTGGTTCCTACCTTCCCGGCGGGAGATTCCGGAGCGTCCGCCATGTGATTCTGGCCTACCTGGCAGGGGATTTTGGCGTCTCTGGCTGGTGGTTCCGGCGAGTCGAACAGGAGGTTCCGGCGTGCTCGGCAGGTGCATCCGGTGTCTCTGGCACGTCATTCTGGCACGTTCGAGAGGTGGTTCCGGCATGCCTGTGACAGGTGATTCCGGAGTGTCCGACAAGGGGTTCTGGCACGTCTGAGAGGTGGTTCCGGCATACCCTGCAGGTGATTCTGGCTTGTCTGCCGAGTGGTGCTGGCGTAGCCATCAGGTGACTTTGGCGTGTCCAGCAGGTGGCTCCAGCGAGTAGAGCAGGTTGTTCCAGCGTACTCAGCAGGTGGTTCAGGCGGGTCTGGCAGGTGGTTCCGGTCTCTCTAGTAGGTGGTTCCGGCGTGTCCGGCACGTGCTTCTGGCACGTCTGAGAGCTGGTTCCGGCATGCCCGGCGGGTGATTCCATAGAGTCCGCCACGTGGTTCTGGCCTAGCTGACAGGTGATTTTGGCGTCCCCGGCAGGTGGTTACAGCGAGTTGAGCAGGAGGTTCCGGCATGCTCGGCAGTTGCATCCGGTGTCTCTGGCACGTGGTTCTGGCACGTCTGACATTTGGTTGCATCATGTCTGGCAGGTGATTCCGGAGTGTCCGGCAAGAGGTTCTGGTGTAGCCGGCAGGTGATTTTGGCATGTCCGGCAGGTGTTTCTGGCGAGCTGTTCAGGTGGTTCCGGTGTTCTTGGCAGGTGATTCTGGCGTGTCCGGCAGGTGGTTCCGGTCTGTCCGGTAATGGGTTCCGTCATGTGCCGCACGTGGTTCTGGCACGTCTGAGAGGTGGTTCCCGCATGCCCGGCAGGTGCTCCAGGAGAGTCCTACAAGTGGTTCTGGCCTAGCCCGCAGGTGATTTTGGCGTGTCCGGCAGGTGGTTCCGGCATGCTCGGCAGGTGGTTCAGGCATGTCTGGTAGGTGGTTCCGGTCTGTCCGCGAGGTGGTTCCGGCGTGTCAGGCACGTGGTTCCGGCATGTGTGACAGGTGGTTCTGGCATGTCCGGCAGGTGATTCTGGATTGTCCACCAAGTGGCTCTGGTGTAACCAGCAGGTGATTCCGGAGTGTACGGCAAGTGGTTCTGGCATAGCTGGCTGGTGATTTTGGGGTGTCCAGCAGGTGGCTCCAGCGAGTCGAGCAAGTTGTTCCGGTGTGCTCAGCAGGTGGTTCAGGCAGGTCCGGCAGGTGTTTCTGGTCTGTCCAGTACGTGGTGCCGGCATGTCCGGCACGTGCTTCCAGTATGTTTGAGAGGTGGTTCCTACCTTCCCGGCGGGAGATTCCGGAGCGTCCGCCATGTGATTCTGGCCTACCTGGCAGGGGATTTTGGCGTCTCTGGCTGGTGGTTCCGGCGAGTCGAACAGGAGGTTCCGGCGTGCTCGGCAGGTGCATCCGGTGTCTCTGGCACGTCATTCTGGCACGTTCGAGAGGTGGTTCCGGCATGCCTGTGACAGGTGATTCCGGAGTGTCCGACAAGGGGTTCTGGCACGTCTGAGAGGTGGTTCCGGCATACCCTGCAGGTGATTCTGGCTTGTCTGCCGAGTGGTGCTGGCGTAGCCATCAGGTGACTTTGGCGTGTCCAGCAGGTGGCTCCAGCGAGTAGAGCAGGTTGTTCCAGCGTACTCAGCAGGTGGTTCAGGCGGGTCTGGCAGGTGGTTCCGGTCTCTCTAGTAGGTGGTTCCGGCGTGTCCGGCACGTGCTTCTGGCACGTCTGAGAGCTGGTTCCGGCATGCCCGGCGGGTGATTCCATAGAGTCCGCCACGTGGTTCTGGCCTAGCTGACAGGTGATTTTGGCGTCCCCGGCAGGTGGTTACAGCGAGTTGAGCAGGAGGTTCCGGCATGCTCGGCAGTTGCATCCGGTGTCTCTGGCACGTGGTTCTGGCACGTCTGACATTTGGTTGCATCATGTCTGGCAGGTGATTCCGGAGTGTCCGGCAAGAGGTTCTGGTGTAGCCGGCAGGTGATTTTGGCATGTCCGGCAGGTGTTTCTGGCGAGCTGTTCAGGTGGTTCCGGTGTTCTTGGCAGGTGATTCTGGCGTGTCCGGCAGGTGGTTCCGGTCTGTCCGGTAATGGGTTCCGTCATGTGCCGCACGTGGTTCTGGCACGTCTGAGAGGTGGTTCCCGCATGCCCGGCAGGTGCTCCAGGAGAGTCCTACAAGTGGTTCTGGCCTAGCCCGCAGGTGATTTTGGCGTGTCCGGCAGGTGGTTCCGGCATGCTCGGCAGGTGGTTCAGGCATGTCTGGTAGGTGGTTCCGGTCTGTCCGCGAGGTGGTTCCGGCGTGTCAGGCACGTGGTTCCGGCATGTGTGACAGGTGGTTCTGGCATGTCCGGCAGGTGATTCTGGATTGTCCACCAAGTGGCTCTGGTGTAACCAGCAGGTGATTCCGGAGTGTACGGCAAGTGGTTCTGGCATAGCTGGCTGGTGATTTTGGGGTGTCCAGCAGGTGGCTCCAGCGAGTCGAGCAAGTTGTTCCGGTGTGCTCAGCAGGTGGTTCAGGCAGGTCCGGCAGGTGTTTCTGGTCTGTCCAGTACGTGGTGCTGGCATGTCCGGCACGTGCTTCCAGTATGTTTGAGAGGTGGCTCCTACCTTCCCGGCGGGAGATTCCGGAGCGTCCGCCATGTGATTCTGGCCTACCTGGCAGGGGATTTTGGCGTCTCTGGCTGGTGGTTCCGGCGAGTCGAACAGGAGGTTCCGGCGTGCTCGGCAGGTGCATCCGGTGTCTCTGGCACGTCATTCTGGCACGTTCGAGAGGTGGTTCCGGCATGCCTGTGACAGGTGATTCCGGAGTGTCCGACAAGGGGTTCTGGCACGTCTGAGAGGTGGTTCCGGCATACCCTGCAGGTGATTCTGGCTTGTCTGCCGAGTGGTGCTGGCGTAGCCATCAGGTGACTTTGGCGTGTCCAGCAGGTGGCTCCAGCGAGTAGAGCAGGTTGTTCCAGCGTACTCAGCAGGTGGTTCAGGCGGGTCTGGCAGGTGGTTCCGGTCTCTCTAGTAGGTGGTTCCGGCGTGTCCGGCACGTGCTTCTGGCACGTCTGAGAGCTGGTTCCGGCATGCCCGGCGGGTGATTCCATAGAGTCCGCCACGTGGTTCTGGCCTAGCTGACAGGTGATTTTGGCGTCCCCGGCAGGTGGTTACAGCGAGTTGAGCAGGAGGTTCCGGCATGCTCGGCAGTTGCATCCGGTGTCTCTGGCACGTGGTTCTGGCACGTCTGACATTTGGTTGCATCATGTCTGGCAGGTGATTCCGGAGTGTCCGGCAAGAGGTTCTGGTGTAGCCGGCAGGTGATTTTGGCATGTCCGGCAGGTGTTTCTGGCGAGCTGTTCAGGTGGTTCCGGTGTTCTTGGCAGGTGATTCTGGCGTGTCCGGCAGGTGGTTCCGGTCTGTCCGGTAATGGGTTCCGTCATGTGCCGCACGTGGTTCTGGCACGTCTGAGAGGTGGTTCCCGCATGCCCGGCAGGTGCTCCAGGAGAGTCCTACAAGTGGTTCTGGCCTAGCCCGCAGGTGATTTTGGCGTGTCCGGCAGGTGGTTCCGGCATGCTCGGCAGGTGGTTCAGGCATGTCTGGTAGGTGGTTCCGGTCTGTCCGCGAGGTGGTTCCGGCGTGTCAGGCACGTGGTTCCGGCATGTGTGACAGGTGGTTCTGGCATGTCCGGCAGGTGATTCTGGATTGTCCACCAAGTGGCTCTGGTGTAACCAGCAGGTGATTCCGGAGTGTACGGCAAGTGGTTCTGGCATAGCTGGCTGGTGATTTTGGGGTGTCCAGCAGGTGGCTCCAGCGAGTCGAGCAAGTTGTTCCGGTGTGCTCAGCAGGTGGTTCAGGCAGGTCCGGCAGGTGTTTCTGGTCTGTCCAGTACGTGGTGCCGGCATGTCCGGCACGTGCTTCCAGTATGTTTGAGAGGTGGCTCCTACCTTCCCGGCGGGAGATTCCGGAGCGTCCGCCATGTGATTCTGGCCTACCTGGCAGGGGATTTTGGCGTCTCTGGCTGGTGGTTCCGGCGAGTCGAACAGGAGGTTCCGGCGTGCTCGGCAGGTGCATCCGGTGTCTCTGGCACGTCATTCTGGCACGTTCGAGAGGTGGTTCCGGCATGCCTGTGACAGGTGATTCCGGAGTGTCCGACAAGGGGTTCTGGCACGTCTGAGAGGTGGTTCCGGCATACCCTGCAGGTGATTCTGGCTTGTCTGCCGAGTGGTGCTGGCGTAGCCATCAGGTGACTTTGGCGTGTCCAGCAGGTGGCTCCAGCGAGTAGAGCAGGTTGTTCCAGCGTACTCAGCAGGTGGTTCAGGCGGGTCTGGCAGGTGGTTCCGGTCTCTCTAGTAGGTGGTTCCGGCGTGTCCGGCACGTGCTTCTGGCACGTCTGAGAGCTGGTTCCGGCATGCCGGCGGGTGATTCCATAGAGTCCGCCACGTGGTTCTGGCCTAGCTGACAGGTGATTTTGGCGTCCCCGGCAGGTGGTTACAGCGAGTTGAGCAG
>NW_027225506.1:0-16487 GCF_041296235.1 Equus asinus | reverse complement strand
GCGAGTAGAGCAGGTTGTTCCAGCGTACTCAGCAGGTGGTTCAGGCGGGTCTGGCAGGTGGTTCCGGTCTCTCTAGTAGGTGGTTCCGGCGTGTCCGGCACGTGCTTCTGGCACGTCTGAGAGCTGGTTCCGGCATGCCCGGCGGGTGATTCCATAGAGTCCGCCACGTGGTTCTGGCCTAGCTGACAGGTGATTTTGGCGTCCCCGGCAGGTGGTTACAGCGAGTTGAGCAGGAGGTTCCGGCATGCTCGGCAGTTGCATCCGGTGTCTCTGGCACGTGGTTCTGGCACGTCTGACATTTGGTTGCATCATGTCTGGCAGGTGATTCCGGAGTGTCCGGCAAGAGGTTCTGGTGTAGCCGGCAGGTGATTTTGGCATGTCCGGCAGGTGTTTCTGGCGAGCTGTTCAGGTGGTTCCGGTGTTCTTGGCAGGTGATTCTGGCGTGTCCGGCAGGTGGTTCCGGTCTGTCCGGTAATGGGTTCCGTCATGTGCCGCACGTGGTTCTGGCACGTCTGAGAGGTGGTTCCCGCATGCCCGGCAGGTGCTCCAGGAGAGTCCTACAAGTGGTTCTGGCCTAGCCCGCAGGTGATTTTGGCGTGTCCGGCAGGTGGTTCCGGCATGCTCGGCAGGTGGTTCAGGCATGTCTGGTAGGTGGTTCCGGTCTGTCCGCGAGGTGGTTCCGGCGTGTCAGGCACGTGGTTCCGGCATGTGTGACAGGTGGTTCTGGCATGTCCGGCAGGTGATTCTGGATTGTCCACCAAGTGGCTCTGGTGTAACCAGCAGGTGATTCCGGAGTGTACGGCAAGTGGTTCTGGCATAGCTGGCTGGTGATTTTGGGGTGTCCAGCAGGTGGCTCCAGCGAGTCGAGCAAGTTGTTCCGGTGTGCTCAGCAGGTGGTTCAGGCAGGTCCGGCAGGTGTTTCTGGTCTGTCCAGTACGTGGTGCCGGCATGTCCGGCACGTGCTTCCAGTATGTTTGAGAGGTGGCTCCTACCTTCCCGGCGGGAGATTCCGGAGCGTCCGCCATGTGATTCTGGCCTACCTGGCAGGGGATTTTGGCGTCTCTGGCTGGTGGTTCCGGCGAGTCGAACAGGAGGTTCCGGCGTGCTCGGCAGGTGCATCCGGTGTCTCTGGCACGTCATTCTGGCACGTTCGAGAGGTGGTTCCGGCATGCCTGTGACAGGTGATTCCGGAGTGTCCGACAAGGGGTTCTGGCACGTCTGAGAGGTGGTTCCGGCATACCCTGCAGGTGATTCTGGCTTGTCTGCCGAGTGGTGCTGGCGTAGCCATCAGGTGACTTTGGCGTGTCCAGCAGGTGGCTCCAGCGAGTAGAGCAGGTTGTTCCAGCGTACTCAGCAGGTGGTTCAGGCGGGTCTGGCAGGTGGTTCCGGTCTCTCTAGTAGGTGGTTCCGGCGTGTCCGGCACGTGCTTCTGGCACGTCTGAGAGCTGGTTCCGGCATGCCCGGCGGGTGATTCCATAGAGTCCGCCACGTGGTTCTGGCCTAGCTGACAGGTGATTTTGGCGTCCCCGGCAGGTGGTTACAGCGAGTTGAGCAGGAGGTTCCGGCATGCTCGGCAGTTGCATCCGGTGTCTCTGGCACGTGGTTCTGGCACGTCTGACATTTGGTTGCATCATGTCTGGCAGGTGATTCCGGAGTGTCCGGCAAGAGGTTCTGGTGTAGCCGGCAGGTGATTTTGGCATGTCCGGCAGGTGTTTCTGGCGAGCTGTTCAGGTGGTTCCGGTGTTCTTGGCAGGTGATTCTGGCGTGTCCGGCAGGTGGTTCCGGTCTGTCCGGTAATGGGTTCCGTCATGTGCCGCACGTGGTTCTGGCACGGTCTGAGAGGTGGTTCCCGCATGCCCGGCAGGTGCTCCAGGAGAGTCCTACAAGTGGTTCTGGCCTAGCCCGCAGGTGATTTTGGCGTGTCCGGCAGGTGGTTCCGGCATGCTCGGCAGGTGGTTCAGGCATGTCTGGTAGGTGGTTCCGGTCTGTCCGCGAGGTGGTTCCGGCGTGTCAGGCACGTGGTTCCGGCATGTGTGACAGGTGGTTCTGGCATGTCGGCAGGTGATTCTGGATTGTCCACCAAGTGGCTCTGGTGTAACCAGCAGGTGATTCCGAGTGTACGGCAAGTGGTTCTGGCATAGCTGGCTGGTGATTTTGGGGTGTCCAGCAGGTGGCTCCAGCGAGTCGAGCAAGTTGTTCCGGTGTGCTCAGCAGGTGGTTCAGGCAGGTCCGGCAGGTGTTTCTGGTCTGTCCAGTACGTGGTGCCGGCATGTCCGGCACGTGCTTCCAGTATGTTTGAGAGGTGGCTCCTACCTTCCCGGCGGGAGATTCCGGAGCGTCCGCCATGTGATTCTGGCCTACCTGGCAGGGGATTTTGGCGTCTCTGGCTGGTGGTTCCGGCGAGTCGAACAGGAGGTTCCGGCGTGCTCGGCAGGTGCATCCGGTGTCTCTGGCACGTCATTCTGGCACGTTCGAGAGGTGGTTCCGGCATGCCTGTGACAGGTGATTCCGGAGTGTCCGACAAGGGGTTCTGGCACGTCTGAGAGGTGGTTCCGGCATACCCTGCAGGTGATTCTGGCTTGTCTGCCGAGTGGTGCTGGCGTAGCCATCAGGTGACTTTGGCGTGTCCAGCAGGTGGCTCCAGCGAGTAGAGCAGGTTGTTCCAGCGTACTCAGCAGGTGGTTCAGGCGGGTCTGGCAGGTGGTTCCGGTCTCTCTAGTAGGTGGTTCCGGCGTGTCCGGCACGTGCTTCTGGCACGTCTGAGAGCTGGTTCCGGCATGCCCGGCGGGTGATTCCATAGAGTCCGCCACGTGGTTCTGGCCTAGCTGACAGGTGATTTTGGCGTCCCCGGCAGGTGGTTACAGCGAGTTGAGCAGGAGGTTCCGGCATGCTCGGCAGTTGCATCCGGTGTCTCTGGCACGTGGTTCTGGCACGTCTGACATTTGGTTGCATCATGTCTGGCAGGTGATTCCGGAGTGTCCGGCAAGAGGTTCTGGTGTAGCCGGCAGGTGATTTTGGCATGTCCGGCAGGTGTTTCTGGCGAGCTGTTCAGGTGGTTCCGGTGTTCTTGGCAGGTGATTCTGGCGTGTCCGGCAGGTGGTTCCGGTCTGTCCGGTAATGGGTTCCGTCATGTGCCGCACGTGGTTCTGGCACGTCTGAGAGGTGGTTCCCGCATGCCCGGCAGGTGCTCCAGGAGAGTCCTACAAGTGGTTCTGGCCTAGCCCGCAGGTGATTTTGGCGTGTCCGGCAGGTGGTTCCGGCATGCTCGGCAGGTGGTTCAGGCATGTCTGGTAGGTGGTTCCGGTCTGTCCGCGAGGTGGTTCCGGCGTGTCAGGCACGTGGTTCCGGCATGTGTGACAGGTGGTTCTGGCATGTCCGGCAGGTGATTCTGGATTGTCCACCAAGTGGCTCTGGTGTAACCAGCAGGTGATTCCGGAGTGTACGGCAAGTGGTTCTGGCATAGCTGGCTGGTGATTTTGGGGTGTCCAGCAGGTGGCTCCAGCGAGTCGAGCAAGTTGTTCCGGTGTGCTCAGCAGGTGGTTCAGGCAGGTCCGGCAGGTGTTTCTGGTCTGTCCAGTACGTGGTGCCGGCATGTCCGGCACGTGCTTCCAGTATGTTTGAGAGGTGGCTCCTACCTTCCCGGCGGGAGATTCCGGAGCGTCCGCCATGTGATTCTGGCCTACCTGGCAGGGGATTTTGGCGTCTCTGGCTGGTGGTTCCGGCGAGTCGAACAGGAGGTTCCGGCGTGCTCGGCAGGTGCATCCGGTGTCTCTGGCACGTCATTCTGGCACGTTCGAGAGGTGGTTCCGGCATGCCTGTGACAGGTGATTCCGGAGTGTCCGACAAGGGGTTCTGGCACGTCTGAGAGGTGGTTCCGGCATACCCTGCAGGTGATTCTGGCTTGTCTGCCGAGTGGTGCTGGCGTAGCCATCAGGTGACTTTGGCGTGTCCAGCAGGTGGCTCCAGCGAGTAGAGCAGGTTGTTCCAGCGTACTCAGCAGGTGGTTCAGGCGGGTCTGGCAGGTGGTTCCGGTCTCTCTAGTAGGTGGTTCCGGCGTGTCCGGCACGTGCTTCTGGCACGTCTGAGAGCTGGTTCCGGCATGCCCGGCGGGTGATTCCATAGAGTCCGCCACGTGGTTCTGGCCTAGCTGACAGGTGATTTTGGCGTCCCCGGCAGGTGGTTACAGCGAGTTGAGCAGGAGGTTCCGGCATGCTCGGCAGTTGCATCCGGTGTCTCTGGCACGTGGTTCTGGCACGTCTGACATTTGGTTGCATCATGTCTGGCAGGTGATTCCGGAGTGTCCGGCAAGAGGTTCTGGTGTAGCCGGCAGGTGATTTTGGCATGTCCGGCAGGTGTTTCTGGCGAGCTGTTCAGGTGGTTCCGGTGTTCTTGGCAGGTGATTCTGGCGTGTCCGGCAGGTGGTTCCGGTCTGTCCGGTAATGGGTTCCGTCATGTGCCGCACGTGGTTCTGGCACGTCTGAGAGGTGGTTCCCGCATGCCCGGCAGGTGCTCCAGGAGAGTCCTACAAGTGGTTCTGGCCTAGCCCGCAGGTGATTTTGGCGTGTCCGGCAGGTGGTTCCGGCATGCTCGGCAGGTGGTTCAGGCATGTCTGGTAGGTGGTTCCGGTCTGTCCGCGAGGTGGTTCCGGCGTGTCAGGCACGTGGTTCCGGCATGTGTGACAGGTGGTTCTGGCATGTCCGGCAGGTGATTCTGGATTGTCCACCAAGTGGCTCTGGTGTAACCAGCAGGTGATTCCGGAGTGTACGGCAAGTGGTTCTGGCATAGCTGGCTGGTGATTTTGGGGTGTCCAGCAGGTGGCTCCAGCGAGTCGAGCAAGTTGTTCCGGTGTGCTCAGCAGGTGGTTCAGGCAGGTCCGGCAGGTGTTTCTGGTCTGTCCAGTACGTGGTGCCGGCATGTCCGGCACGTGCTTCCAGTATGTTTGAGAGGTGGCTCCTACCTTCCCGGCGGGAGATTCCGGAGCGTCCGCCATGTGATTCTGGCCTACCTGGCAGGGGATTTTGGCGTCTCTGGCTGGTGGTTCCGGCGAGTCGAACAGGAGGTTCCGGCGTGCTCGGCAGGTGCATCCGGTGTCTCTGGCACGTCATTCTGGCACGTTCGAGAGGTGGTTCCGGCATGCCTGTGACAGGTGATTCCGGAGTGTCCGACAAGGGGTTCTGGCACGTCTGAGAGGTGGTTCCGGCATACCCTGCAGGTGATTCTGGCTTGTCTGCCGAGTGGTGCTGGCGTAGCCATCAGGTGACTTTGGCGTGTCCAGCAGGTGGCTCCAGCGAGTAGAGCAGGTTGTTCCAGCGTACTCAGCAGGTGGTTCAGGCGGGTCTGGCAGGTGGTTCCGGTCTCTCTAGTAGGTGGTTCCGGCGTGTCCGGCACGTGCTTCTGGCACGTCTGAGAGCTGGTTCCGGCATGCCCGGCGGGTGATTCCATAGAGTCCGCCACGTGGTTCTGGCCTAGCTGACAGGTGATTTTGGCGTCCCCGGCAGGTGGTTACAGCGAGTTGAGCAGGAGGTTCCGGCATGCTCGGCAGTTGCATCCGGTGTCTCTGGCACGTGGTTCTGGCACGTCTGACATTTGGTTGCATCATGTCTGGCAGGTGATTCCGGAGTGTCCGGCAAGAGGTTCTGGTGTAGCCGGCAGGTGATTTTGGCATGTCCGGCAGGTGTTTCTGGCGAGCTGTTCAGGTGGTTCCGGTGTTCTTGGCAGGTGATTCTGGCGTGTCCGGCAGGTGGTTCCGGTCTGTCCGGTAATGGGTTCCGTCATGTGCCGCACGTGGTTCTGGCACGTCTGAGAGGTGGTTCCCGCATGCCCGGCAGGTGCTCCAGGAGAGTCCTACAAGTGGTTCTGGCCTAGCCCGCAGGTGATTTTGGCGTGTCCGGCAGGTGGTTCCGGCATGCTCGGCAGGTGGTTCAGGCATGTCTGGTAGGTGGTTCCGGTCTGTCCGCGAGGTGGTTCCGGCGTGTCAGGCACGTGGTTCCGGCATGTGTGACAGGTGGTTCTGGCATGTCCGGCAGGTGATTCTGGATTGTCCACCAAGTGGCTCTGGTGTAACCAGCAGGTGATTCCGGAGTGTACGGCAAGTGGTTCTGGCATAGCTGGCTGGTGATTTTGGGGTGTCCAGCAGGTGGCTCCAGCGAGTCGAGCAAGTTGTTCCGGTGTGCTCAGCAGGTGGTTCAGGCAGGTCCGGCAGGTGTTTCTGGTCTGTCCAGTACGTGGTGCCGGCATGTCCGGCACGTGCTTCCAGTATGTTTGAGAGGTGGCTCCTACCTTCCCGGCGGGAGATTCCGGAGCGTCCGCCATGTGATTCTGGCCTACCTGGCAGGGGATTTTGGCGTCTCTGGCTGGTGGTTCCGGCGAGTCGAACAGGAGGTTCCGGCGTGCTCGGCAGGTGCATCCGGTGTCTCTGGCACGTCATTCTGGCACGTTCGAGAGGTGGTTCCGGCATGCCTGTGACAGGTGATTCCGGAGTGTCCGACAAGGGGTTCTGGCACGTCTGAGAGGTGGTTCCGGCATACCCTGCAGGTGATTCTGGCTTGTCTGCCGAGTGGTGCTGGCGTAGCCATCAGGTGACTTTGGCGTGTCCAGCAGGTGGCTCCAGCGAGTAGAGCAGGTTGTTCCAGCGTACTCAGCAGGTGGTTCAGGCGGGTCTGGCAGGTGGTTCCGGTCTCTCTAGTAGGTGGTTCCGGCGTGTCCGGCACGTGCTTCTGGCACGTCTGAGAGCTGGTTCCGGCATGCCCGGCGGGTGATTCCATAGAGTCCGCCACGTGGTTCTGGCCTAGCTGACAGGTGATTTTGGCGTCCCCGGCAGGTGGTTACAGCGAGTTGAGCAGGAGGTTCCGGCATGCTCGGCAGTTGCATCCGGTGTCTCTGGCACGTGGTTCTGGCACGTCTGACATTTGGTTGCATCATGTCTGGCAGGTGATTCCGGAGTGTCCGGCAAGAGGTTCTGGTGTAGCCGGCAGGTGATTTTGGCATGTCCGGCAGGTGTTTCTGGCGAGCTGTTCAGGTGGTTCCGGTGTTCTTGGCAGGTGATTCTGGCGTGTCCGGCAGGTGGTTCCGGTCTGTCCGGTAATGGGTTCCGTCATGTGCCGCACGTGGTTCTGGCACGTCTGAGAGGTGGTTCCCGCATGCCCGGCAGGTGCTCCAGGAGAGTCCTACAAGTGGTTCTGGCCTAGCCCGCAGGTGATTTTGGCGTGTCCGGCAGGTGGTTCCGGCATGCTCGGCAGGTGGTTCAGGCATGTCTGGTAGGTGGTTCCGGTCTGTCCGCGAGGTGGTTCCGGCGTGTCAGGCACGTGGTTCCGGCATGTGTGACAGGTGGTTCTGGCATGTCCGGCAGGTGATTCTGGATTGTCCACCAAGTGGCTCTGGTGTAACCAGCAGGTGATTCCGGAGTGTACGGCAAGTGGTTCTGGCATAGCTGGCTGGTGATTTTGGGGTGTCCAGCAGGTGGCTCCAGCGAGTCGAGCAAGTTGTTCCGGTGTGCTCAGCAGGTGGTTCAGGCAGGTCCGGCAGGTGTTTCTGGTCTGTCCAGTACGTGGTGCCGGCATGTCCGGCACGTGCTTCCAGTATGTTTGAGAGGTGGCTCCTACCTTCCCGGCGGGAGATTCCGGAGCGTCCGCCATGTGATTCTGGCCTACCTGGCAGGGGATTTTGGCGTCTCTGGCTGGTGGTTCCGGCGAGTCGAACAGGAGGTTCCGGCGTGCTCGGCAGGTGCATCCGGTGTCTCTGGCACGTCATTCTGGCACGTTCGAGAGGTGGTTCCGGCATGCCTGTGACAGGTGATTCCGGAGTGTCCGACAAGGGGTTCTGGCACGTCTGAGAGGTGGTTCCGGCATACCCTGCAGGTGATTCTGGCTTGTCTGCCGAGTGGTGCTGGCGTAGCCATCAGGTGACTTTGGCGTGTCCAGCAGGTGGCTCCAGCGAGTAGAGCAGGTTGTTCCAGCGTACTCAGCAGGTGGTTCAGGCGGGTCTGGCAGGTGGTTCCGGTCTCTCTAGTAGGTGGTTCCGGCGTGTCCGGCACGTGCTTCTGGCACGTCTGAGAGCTGGTTCCGGCATGCCCGGCGGGTGATTCCATAGAGTCCGCCACGTGGTTCTGGCCTAGCTGACAGGTGATTTTGGCGTCCCCGGCAGGTGGTTACAGCGAGTTGAGCAGGAGGTTCCGGCATGCTCGGCAGTTGCATCCGGTGTCTCTGGCACGTGGTTCTGGCACGTCTGACATTTGGTTGCATCATGTCTGGCAGGTGATTCCGGAGTGTCCGGCAAGAGGTTCTGGTGTAGCCGGCAGGTGATTTTGGCATGTCCGGCAGGTGTTTCTGGCGAGCTGTTCAGGTGGTTCCGGTGTTCTTGGCAGGTGATTCTGGCGTGTCCGGCAGGTGGTTCCGGTCTGTCCGGTAATGGGTTCCGTCATGTGCCGCACGTGGTTCTGGCACGTCTGAGAGGTGGTTCCCGCATGCCCGGCAGGTGCTCCAGGAGAGTCCTACAAGTGGTTCTGGCCTAGCCCGCAGGTGATTTTGGCGTGTCCGGCAGGTGGTTCCGGCATGCTCGGCAGGTGGTTCAGGCATGTCTGGTAGGTGGTTCCGGTCTGTCCGCGAGGTGGTTCCGGCGTGTCAGGCACGTGGTTCCGGCATGTGTGACAGGTGGTTCTGGCATGTCCGGCAGGTGATTCTGGATTGTCCACCAAGTGGCTCTGGTGTAACCAGCAGGTGATTCCGGAGTGTACGGCAAGTGGTTCTGGCATAGCTGGCTGGTGATTTTGGGGTGTCCAGCAGGTGGCTCCAGCGAGTCGAGCAAGTTGTTCCGGTGTGCTCAGCAGGTGGTTCAGGCAGGTCCGGCAGGTGTTTCTGGTCTGTCCAGTACGTGGTGCCGGCATGTCCGGCACGTGCTTCCAGTATGTTTGAGAGGTGGCTCCTACCTTCCCGGCGGGAGATTCCGGAGCGTCCGCCATGTGATTCTGGCCTACCTGGCAGGGGATTTTGGCGTCTCTGGCTGGTGGTTCCGGCGAGTCGAACAGGAGGTTCCGGCGTGCTCGGCAGGTGCATCCGGTGTCTCTGGCACGTCATTCTGGCACGTTCGAGAGGTGGTTCCGGCATGCCTGTGACAGGTGATTCCGGAGTGTCCGACAAGGGGTTCTGGCACGTCTGAGAGGTGGTTCCGGCATACCCTGCAGGTGATTCTGGCTTGTCTGCCGAGTGGTGCTGGCGTAGCCATCAGGTGACTTTGGCGTGTCCAGCAGGTGGCTCCAGCGAGTAGAGCAGGTTGTTCCAGCGTACTCAGCAGGTGGTTCAGGCGGGTCTGGCAGGTGGTTCCGGTCTCTCTAGTAGGTGGTTCCGGCGTGTCCGGCACGTGCTTCTGGCACGTCTGAGAGCTGGTTCCGGCATGCCCGGCGGGTGATTCCATAGAGTCCGCCACGTGGTTCTGGCCTAGCTGACAGGTGATTTTGGCGTCCCCGGCAGGTGGTTACAGCGAGTTGAGCAGGAGGTTCCGGCATGCTCGGCAGTTGCATCCGGTGTCTCTGGCACGTGGTTCTGGCACGTCTGACATTTGGTTGCATCATGTCTGGCAGGTGATTCCGGAGTGTCCGGCAAGAGGTTCTGGTGTAGCCGGCAGGTGATTTTGGCATGTCCGGCAGGTGTTTCTGGCGAGCTGTTCAGGTGGTTCCGGTGTTCTTGGCAGGTGATTCTGGCGTGTCCGGCAGGTGGTTCCGGTCTGTCCGGTAATGGGTTCCGTCATGTGCCGCACGTGGTTCTGGCACGTCTGAGAGGTGGTTCCCGCATGCCCGGCAGGTGCTCCAGGAGAGTCCTACAAGTGGTTCTGGCCTAGCCCGCAGGTGATTTTGGCGTGTCCGGCAGGTGGTTCCGGCATGCTCGGCAGGTGGTTCAGGCATGTCTGGTAGGTGGTTCCGGTCTGTCCGCGAGGTGGTTCCGGCGTGTCAGGCACGTGGTTCCGGCATGTGTGACAGGTGGTTCTGGCATGTCCGGCAGGTGATTCTGGATTGTCCACCAAGTGGCTCTGGTGTAACCAGCAGGTGATTCCGGAGTGTACGGCAAGTGGTTCTGGCATAGCTGGCTGGTGATTTTGGGGTGTCCAGCAGGTGGCTCCAGCGAGTCGAGCAAGTTGTTCCGGTGTGCTCAGCAGGTGGTTCAGGCAGGTCCGGCAGGTGTTTCTGGTCTGTCCAGTACGTGGTGCCGGCATGTCCGGCACGTGCTTCCAGTATGTTTGAGAGGTGGCTCCTACCTTCCCGGCGGGAGATTCCGGAGCGTCCGCCATGTGATTCTGGCCTACCTGGCAGGGGATTTTGGCGTCTCTGGCTGGTGGTTCCGGCGAGTCGAACAGGAGGTTCCGGCGTGCTCGGCAGGTGCATCCGGTGTCTCTGGCACGTCATTCTGGCACGTTCGAGAGGTGGTTCCGGCATGCCTGTGACAGGTGATTCCGGAGTGTCCGACAAGGGGTTCTGGCACGTCTGAGAGGTGGTTCCGGCATACCCTGCAGGTGATTCTGGCTTGTCTGCCGAGTGGTGCTGGCGTAGCCATCAGGTGACTTTGGCGTGTCCAGCAGGTGGCTCCAGCGAGTAGAGCAGGTTGTTCCAGCGTACTCAGCAGGTGGTTCAGGCGGGTCTGGCAGGTGGTTCCGGTCTCTCTAGTAGGTGGTTCCGGCGTGTCCGGCACGTGCTTCTGGCACGTCTGAGAGCTGGTTCCGGCATGCCCGGCGGGTGATTCCATAGAGTCCGCCACGTGGTTCTGGCCTAGCTGACAGGTGATTTTGGCGTCCCCGGCAGGTGGTTACAGCGAGTTGAGCAGGAGGTTCCGGCATGCTCGGCAGTTGCATCCGGTGTCTCTGGCACGTGGTTCTGGCACGTCTGACATTTGGTTGCATCATGTCTGGCAGGTGATTCCGGAGTGTCCGGCAAGAGGTTCTGGTGTAGCCGGCAGGTGATTTTGGCATGTCCGGCAGGTGTTTCTGGCGAGCTGTTCAGGTGGTTCCGGTGTTCTTGGCAGGTGATTCTGGCGTGTCCGGCAGGTGGTTCCGGTCTGTCCGGTAATGGGTTCCGTCATGTGCCGCACGTGGTTCTGGCACGTCTGAGAGGTGGTTCCCGCATGCCCGGCAGGTGCTCCAGGAGAGTCCTACAAGTGGTTCTGGCCTAGCCCGCAGGTGATTTTGGCGTGTCCGGCAGGTGGTTCCGGCATGCTCGGCAGGTGGTTCAGGCATGTCTGGTAGGTGGTTCCGGTCTGTCCGCGAGGTGGTTCCGGCGTGTCAGGCACGTGGTTCCGGCATGTGTGACAGGTGGTTCTGGCATGTCCGGCAGGTGATTCTGGATTGTCCACCAAGTGGCTCTGGTGTAACCAGCAGGTGATTCCGGAGTGTACGGCAAGTGGTTCTGGCATAGCTGGCTGGTGATTTTGGGGTGTCCAGCAGGTGGCTCCAGCGAGTCGAGCAAGTTGTTCCGGTGTGCTCAGCAGGTGGTTCAGGCAGGTCCGGCAGGTGTTTCTGGTCTGTCCAGTACGTGGTGCCGGCATGTCCGGCACGTGCTTCCAGTATGTTTGAGAGGTGGCTCCTACCTTCCCGGCGGGAGATTCCGGAGCGTCCGCCATGTGATTCTGGCCTACCTGGCAGGGGATTTTGGCGTCTCTGGCTGGTGGTTCCGGCGAGTCGAACAGGAGGTTCCGGCGTGCTCGGCAGGTGCATCCGGTGTCTCTGGCACGTCATTCTGGCACGTTCGAGAGGTGGTTCCGGCATGCCTGTGACAGGTGATTCCGGAGTGTCCGACAAGGGGTTCTGGCACGTCTGAGAGGTGGTTCCGGCATACCCTGCAGGTGATTCTGGCTTGTCTGCCGAGTGGTGCTGGCGTAGCCATCAGGTGACTTTGGCGTGTCCAGCAGGTGGCTCCAGCGAGTAGAGCAGGTTGTTCCAGCGTACTCAGCAGGTGGTTCAGGCGGGTCTGGCAGGTGGTTCCGGTCTCTCTAGTAGGTGGTTCCGGCGTGTCCGGCACGTGCTTCTGGCACGTCTGAGAGCTGGTTCCGGCATGCCCGGCGGGTGATTCCATAGAGTCCGCCACGTGGTTCTGGCCTAGCTGACAGGTGATTTTGGCGTCCCCGGCAGGTGGTTACAGCGAGTTGAGCAGGAGGTTCCGGCATGCTCGGCAGTTGCATCCGGTGTCTCTGGCACGTGGTTCTGGCACGTCTGACATTTGGTTGCATCATGTCTGGCAGGTGATTCCGGAGTGTCCGGCAAGAGGTTCTGGTGTAGCCGGCAGGTGATTTTGGCATGTCCGGCAGGTGTTTCTGGCGAGCTGTTCAGGTGGTTCCGGTGTTCTTGGCAGGTGATTCTGGCGTGTCCGGCAGGTGGTTCCGGTCTGTCCGGTAATGGGTTCCGTCATGTGCCGCACGTGGTTCTGGCACGTCTGAGAGGTGGTTCCCGCATGCCCGGCAGGTGCTCCAGGAGAGTCCTACAAGTGGTTCTGGCCTAGCCCGCAGGTGATTTTGGCGTGTCCGGCAGGTGGTTCCGGCATGCTCGGCAGGTGGTTCAGGCATGTCTGGTAGGTGGTTTCCGGTCTGTCCGCGAGGTGGTTCCGGCGTGTCAGGCACGTGGTTCCGGCATGTGTGACAGGTGGTTCTGGCATGTCCGGCAGGTGATTCTGGATTGTCCACCAAGTGGCTCTGGTGTAACCAGCAGGTGATTCCGGAGTGTACGGCAAGTGGTTCTGGCATAGCTGGCTGGTGATTTTGGGGTGTCCAGCAGGTGGCTCCAGCGAGTCGAGCAAGTTGTTCCGGTGTGCTCAGCAGGTGGTTCAGGCAGGTCCGGCAGGTGTTTCTGGTCTGTCCAGTACGTGGTGCCGGCATGTCCGGCACGTGCATCCAGTATGTTTGAGAGGTGGCTCCTACCTTCCCGGCGGGAGATTCCGGAGCGTCCGCCATGTGATTCTGGCCTACCTGGCAGGGGATTTTGGCGTCTCTGGCTGGTGGTTCCGGCGAGTCGAACAGGAGGTTCCGGCGTGCTCGGCAGGTGCATCCGGTGTCTCTGGCACGTCATTCTGGCACGTTCGAGAGGTGGTTCCGGCATGCCTGTGACAGGTGATTCCGGAGTGTCCGACAAGGGGTTCTGGCACGTCTGAGAGGTGGTTCCGGCATACCCTGCAGGTGATTCTGGCTTGTCTGCCGAGTGGTGCTGGCGTAGCCATCAGGTGACTTTGGCGTGTCCAGCAGGTGGCTCCAGCGAGTAGAGCAGGTTGTTCCAGCGTACTCAGCAGGTGGTTCAGGCGGGTCTGGCAGGTGGTTCCGGTCTCTCTAGTAGGTGGTTCCGGCGTGTCCGGCACGTGCTTCTGGCACGTCTGAGAGCTGGTTCCGGCATGCCCGGCGGGTGATTCCATAGAGTCCGCCACGTGGTTCTGGCCTAGCTGACAGGTGATTTTGGCGTCCCCGGCAGGTGGTTACAGCGAGTTGAGCAGGAGGTTCCGGCATGCTCGGCAGTTGCATCCGGTGTCTCTGGCACGTGGTTCTGGCACGTCTGACATTGGTTGCATCATGTCTGGCAGGTGATTCCGGAGTGTCCGGCAAGAGGTTCTGGTGTAGCCGGCAGGTGATTTTGGCATGTCCGGCAGGTGTTTCTGGCGAGCTGTTCAGGTGGTTCCGGTGTTCTTGGCAGGTGATTCTGGCGTGTCCGGCAGGTGGTTCCGGTCTGTCGGTAATGGGTTCCGTCATGTGCCGCACGTGGTTCTGGCACGTCTGAGAGGTGGTTCCCCGCATGCCCGGCAGGTGCTCCAGGAGAGTCCTACAAGTGGTTCTGGCCTAGCCCGCAGGTGATTTTGGCGTGTCCGGCAGGTGGTTCCGGCATGCTCGGCAGGTGGTTCAGGCATGTCTGGTAGGTGGTTCCGGTCTGTCCGCGAGGTGGTTCCGGCGTGTCAGGCACGTGGTTCCGGCATGTGTGACAGGTGGTTCTGGCATGTCCGGCAGGTGATTCTGGATTGTCCACCAAGTGGCTCTGTGTAACCAGCAGGTGATTCCGGAGTGTACGGCAAGTGGTTCTGGCATAGCTGGCTGGTGATTTTGGGGTGTCCAGCAGGTGGCTCCAGCGAGTCGAGCAAGTTGTTCCGGTGTGCTCAGCAGGTGGTTCAGGCAGGTCCGGCAGGTGTTTCTGGTCTGTCCAGTACGTGGTGCCGGCATGTCCGGCACGTGCTTCCAGTATGTTTGAGAGGTGGCTCCTACCTTCCCGGCGGGAGATTCCGGAGCGTCCGCCATGTGATTCTGGCCTACCTGGCAGGGGATTTTGGCGTCTCTGGCTGGTGGTTCCGGCGAGTCGAACAGGAGGTTCCGGCGTGCTCGGCAGGTGCATCCGGTGTCTCTG
The DNA here is from genome assembly GCF_041296235.1 of Equus asinus. Classification (NCBI taxonomy): domain Eukaryota; kingdom Metazoa; phylum Chordata; class Mammalia; order Perissodactyla; family Equidae; genus Equus; species Equus asinus. The sequence continues at coordinate 2,138 of NW_027225506.1, read as the reverse complement.
GCACGTCATTCTGGCACGTTCGAGAGGTGGTTCCGGCATGCCTGTGACAGGTGATTCCGGAGTGTCCGACAAGGGGTTCTGGCACGTCTGAGAGGTGGTTCCGGCATACCCTGCAGGTGATTCTGGCTTGTCTGCCGAGTGGTGCTGGCGTAGCCATCAGGTGACTTTGGCGTGTCCAGCAGGTGGCTCCAGCGAGTAGAGCAGGTTGTTCCAGCGTACTCAGCAGGTGGTTCAGGCGGGTCTGGCAGGTGGTTCCGGTCTCTCTAGTAGGTGGTTCCGGCGTGTCCGGCACGTGCTTCTGGCACGTCTGAGAGCTGGTTCCGGCATGCCCGGCGGGTGATTCCATAGAGTCCGCCACGTGGTTCTGGCCTAGCTGACAGGTGATTTTGGCGTCCCCGGCAGGTGGTTACAGCGAGTTGAGCAGGAGGTTCCGGCATGCTCGGCAGTTGCATCCGGTGTCTCTGGCACGTGGTTCTGGCACGTCTGACATTTGGTTGCATCATGTCTGGCAGGTGATTCCGGAGTGTCCGGCAAGAGGTTCTGGTGTAGCCGGCAGGTGATTTTGGCATGTCCGGCAGGTGTTTCTGGCGAGCTGTTCAGGTGGTTCCGGTGTTCTGGCAGGTGATTCTGGCGTGTCCGGCAGGTGGTTCCGGTCTGTCCGGTAATGGGTTCCGTCATGTGCCGCACGTGGTTCTGGCACGTCTGAGAGGTGGTTCCCGCATGCCCGGCAGGTGCTCCAGGAGAGTCCTACAAGTGGTTCTGGCCTAGCCCGCAGGTGATTTTGGCGTGTCCGGCAGGTGGTTCCGGCATGCTCGGCAGGTGGTTCAGGCATGTCTGGTAGGTGGTTCCGGTCTGTCCGCGAGGTGGTTCCGGCGTGTCAGGCACGTGGTTCCGGCATGTGTGACAGGTGGTTCTGGCATGTCCGGCAGGTGATTCTGGATTGTCCACCAAGTGGCTCTGGTGTAACCAGCAGGTGATTCCGGAGTGTACGGCAAGTGGTTCTGGCATAGCTGGCTGGTGATTTTGGGGTGTCCAGCAGGTGGCTCCAGCGAGTCGAGCAAGTTGTTCCGGTGTGCTCAGCAGGTGGTTCAGGCAGGTCCGGCAGGTGTTTCTGGTCTGTCCAGTACGTGGTGCCGGCATGTCCGGCACGTGCTTCCAGTATGTTTGAGAGGTGGCTCCTACCTTCCCGGCGGGAGATTCGGAGCGTCCGCCATGTGATTCTGGCCTACCTGGCAGGGGATTTTGGCGTCTCTGGCTGGTGGTTCCGGCGAGTCGAACAGGAGGTTCCGGCGTGCTCGGCAGGTGCATCGGTGTCTCTGGCACGTCATTCTGGCACGTTCGAGAGGTGGTTCCGGCATGCCTGTGACAGGTGATTCCGGAGTGTCCGACAAGGGGTTCTGGCACGTCTGAGAGGTGGTTCCGGCATACCCCTGCAGGTGATTCTGGCTTGTCTGCCGAGTGGTGCTGGCGTAGCCATCAGGTGACTTTGGCGTGTCCAGCAGGTGGCTCCAGCGAGTAGAGCAGGTTGTTCCAGCGTACTCAGCAGGTGGTTCAGGCGGGTCTGGCAGGTGGTTCCGGTCTCTCTAGTAGGTGGTTCCGGCGTGTCCGGCACGTGCTTCTGGCACGTCTGAGAGCTGGTTCCGGCATGCCCGGCGGGTGATTCCATAGAGTCCGCCACGTGGTTCTGGCCTAGCTGACAGGTGATTTTGGCGTCCCCGGCAGGTGGTTACAGCGAGTTGAGCAGGAGGTTCCGGCATGCTCGGCAGTTGCATCCGGTGTCTCTGGCACGTGGTTCTGGCACGTCTGACATTTGGTTGCATCATGTCTGGCAGGTGATTCCGGAGTGTCCGGCAAGAGGTTCTGGTGTAGCCGGCAGGTGATTTTGGCATGTCCGGCAGGTGTTTCTGCGAGCTGTTCAGGTGGTTCCGGTGTTCTTGGCAGGTGATTCTGGCGTGTCCGGCAGGTGGTTCCGGTCTGTCCGGTAATGGGTTCCGTCATGTGCCGCACGTGGTTCTGGCACGTCTGAGAGGTGGTTCCCGCATGCCCGGCAGGTGCTCCAGGAGGTCCTACAAGTGGTTCTGGCCTAGCCCGCAGGTGATTTTGGCGTGTCCGGCAGGTGGTTCCGGCATGCTCGGCAG
>NW_027225505.1:0-20595 GCF_041296235.1 Equus asinus | reverse complement strand
CTCCGGAATCACCTGCTGGTTACACCAGAGCCACTTGGTGGACAATCCAGAATCACCTGCCGGACATGCCAGAACCACCTGTCACACATGCCGGAACCACGTGCCTGACACGCCGGAACCACCTCGCGGACAGACCGGAACCACCTACCAGACATGCCTGAACCACCTGCCGAGCATGCCGGAACCACCTGCCGGACACGCCAAAATCACCTGCGGGCTAGGCCAGAACCACTTGTAGGACTCTCCTGGAGCACCTGCCGGGCATGCGGGAACCACCTCTCAGACGTGCCAGAACCACGCGCGGCACATGACGGAACCCATTACCGGACAGACCGGAACCACCTGCCGGACACGCCAGAATCACCTGCCAAGAACACCGGAACCACCTGAACAGCTCGCCAGAAACACCTGCCGGACATGCCAAAATCACCTGCCGGCTACACCAGAACCTCTTGCCGGACACTCCGGAATCACCTGCCAGACATGAGGCAACCAAATGTCAGACGTGCCAGAACCCCGTGCCAGAGACACCGGATGCAACTGCCGAGCATGCCGGAACCTCCTGCTCAACTCGCTGTAACCACCTGCCGGGGACGCCAAAATCACCTGTCAGCTAGGCCAGAACCACGTGGCGGACTCTATGGAATCACCCGCCGGGCATGCCGGAACCAGCTCTCAGACGTGCCAGAAGCACGTGCCGGACACGCCGGAACCACCTACTAGAGAGACCGGAACCACCTGCCAGACCCGCCTGAACCACCTGCTGAGTACGCTGGAACAACCTGCTCTACTCGCTGGAGCCACCTGCTGGACACGCCAAAATCACCTGATGGCTACGCCAGCACCACTCGGCAGACAAGCCAGAATCACCTGCAGGGTATGCCGGAACCACCTCTCAGACGTGCCAGAACCCCTTGTCGGACACTCCGGAATCACCTGTCAGGCATGCCGGAACCACCTCTCGAACGTGCCAGAATGACGTGCCAGAGACACCGGATGCACCTGCCGAGCACGCCGGAACCTCCTCTTCGACTCGCCGGAACCACCAGCCAGAGACGCCAAAATCCCCTGCCAGGTAGGCCAGAATCACATGGCGGACGCTCCGGAATCTCCCGCCGGGAAGGTAGGAACCACCTCTCAAACATACTGGAAGCACGTGCCGGACATGCCGGCACCACGTACTGGACAGACCAGAAACACCTGCCGGACCTGCCTGAACCACCTGCTGAGCACACCGGAACAACTTGCTCGACTCGCTGGAGCCACCTGCTGGACACCCCAAAATCACCAGCCAGCTATGCCAGAACCACTTGCCGTACACTCCGGAATCACCTGCTGGTTACACCAGAGCCACTTGGTGGACAATCCAGAATCACCTGCCGGACATGCCAGAACCACCTGTCACACATGCCGGAACCACGTGCCTGACACGCCGGAACCACCTCGCGGACAGACCGGAACCACCTACCAGACATGCCTGAACCACCTGCCGAGCATGCCGGAACCACCTGCCGGACACGCCAAAATCACCTGCGGGCTAGGCCAGAACCACTTGTAGGACTCTCCTGGAGCACCTGCCGGGCATGCGGGAACCACCTCTCAGACGTGCCAGAACCACGCGCGGCACATGACGGAACCCATTACCGGACAGACCGGAACCACCTGCCGGACACGCCAGAATCACCTGCCAAGAACACCGGAACCACCTGAACAGCTCGCCAGAAACACCTGCCGGACATGCCAAAATCACCTGCCGGCTACACCAGAACCTCTTGCCGGACACTCCGGAATCACCTGCCAGACATGAGGCAACCAAATGTCAGACGTGCCAGAACCCCGTGCCAGAGACACCGGATGCAACTGCCGAGCATGCCGGAACCTCCTGCTCAACTCGCTGTAACCACCTGCCGGGGACGCCAAAATCACCTGTCAGCTAGGCCAGAACCACGTGGCGGACTCTATGGAATCACCCGCCGGGCATGCCGGAACCAGCTCTCAGACGTGCCAGAAGCACGTGCCGGACACGCCGGAACCACCTACTAGAGAGACCGGAACCACCTGCCAGACCCGCCTGAACCACCTGCTGAGTACGCTGGAACAACCTGCTCTACTCGCTGGAGCCACCTGCTGGACACGCCAAAATCACCTGATGGCTACGCCAGCACCACTCGGCAGACAAGCCAGAATCACCTGCAGGGTATGCCGGAACCACCTCTCAGACGTGCCAGAACCCCTTGTCGGACACTCCGGAATCACCTGTCAGGCATGCCGGAACCACCTCTCGAACGTGCCAGAATGACGTGCCAGAGACACCGGATGCACCTGCCGAGCACGCCGGAACCTCCTCTTCGACTCGCCGGAACCACCAGCCAGAGACGCCAAAATCCCCTGCCAGGTAGGCCAGAATCACATGGCGGACGCTCCGGAATCTCCCGCCGGGAAGGTAGGAACCACCTCTCAAACATACTGGAAGCACGTGCCGGACATGCCGGCACCACGTACTGGACAGACCAGAAACACCTGCCGGACCTGCCTGAACCACCTGCTGAGCACACCGGAACAACTTGCTCGACTCGCTGGAGCCACCTGCTGGACACCCCAAAATCACCAGCCAGCTATGCCAGAACCACTTGCCGTACACTCCGGAATCACCTGCTGGTTACACCAGAGCCACTTGGTGGACAATCCAGAATCACCTGCCGGACATGCCAGAACCACCTGTCACACATGCCGGAACCACGTGCCTGACACGCCGGAACCACCTCGCGGACAGACCGGAACCACCTACCAGACATGCCTGAACCACCTGCCGAGCATGCCGGAACCACCTGCCGGACACGCCAAAATCACCTGCGGGCTAGGCCAGAACCACTTGTAGGACTCTCCTGGAGCACCTGCCGGGCATGCGGGAACCACCTCTCAGACGTGCCAGAACCACGCGCGGCACATGACGGAACCCATTACCGGACAGACCGGAACCACCTGCCGGACACGCCAGAATCACCTGCCAAGAACACCGGAACCACCTGAACAGCTCGCCAGAAACACCTGCCGGACATGCCAAAATCACCTGCCGGCTACACCAGAACCTCTTGCCGGACACTCCGGAATCACCTGCCAGACATGAGGCAACCAAATGTCAGACGTGCCAGAACCCCGTGCCAGAGACACCGGATGCAACTGCCGAGCATGCCGGAACCTCCTGCTCAACTCGCTGTAACCACCTGCCGGGGACGCCAAAATCACCTGTCAGCTAGGCCAGAACCACGTGGCGGACTCTATGGAATCACCCGCCGGGCATGCCGGAACCAGCTCTCAGACGTGCCAGAAGCACGTGCCGGACACGCCGGAACCACCTACTAGAGAGACCGGAACCACCTGCCAGACCCGCCTGAACCACCTGCTGAGTACGCTGGAACAACCTGCTCTACTCGCTGGAGCCACCTGCTGGACACGCCAAAATCACCTGATGGCTACGCCAGCACCACTCGGCAGACAAGCCAGAATCACCTGCAGGGTATGCCGGAACCACCTCTCAGACGTGCCAGAACCCCTTGTCGGACACTCCGGAATCACCTGTCAGGCATGCCGGAACCACCTCTCGAACGTGCCAGAATGACGTGCCAGAGACACCGGATGCACCTGCCGAGCACGCCGGAACCTCCTCTTCGACTCGCCGGAACCACCAGCCAGAGACGCCAAAATCCCCTGCCAGGTAGGCCAGAATCACATGGCGGACGCTCCGGAATCTCCCGCCGGGAAGGTAGGAACCACCTCTCAAACATACTGGAAGCACGTGCCGGACATGCCGGCACCACGTACTGGACAGACCAGAAACACCTGCCGGACCTGCCTGAACCACCTGCTGAGCACACCGGAACAACTTGCTCGACTCGCTGGAGCCACCTGCTGGACACCCCAAAATCACCAGCCAGCTATGCCAGAACCACTTGCCGTACACTCCGGAATCACCTGCTGGTTACACCAGAGCCACTTGGTGGACAATCCAGAATCACCTGCCGGACATGCCAGAACCACCTGTCACACATGCCGGAACCACGTGCCTGACACGCCGGAACCACCTCGCGGACAGACCGGAACCACCTACCAGACATGCCTGAACCACCTGCCGAGCATGCCGGAACCACCTGCCGGACACGCCAAAATCACCTGCGGGCTAGGCCAGAACCACTTGTAGGACTCTCCTGGAGCACCTGCCGGGCATGCGGGAACCACCTCTCAGACGTGCCAGAACCACGCGCGGCACATGACGGAACCCATTACCGGACAGACCGGAACCACCTGCCGGACACGCCAGAATCACCTGCCAAGAACACCGGAACCACCTGAACAGCTCGCCAGAAACACCTGCCGGACATGCCAAAATCACCTGCCGGCTACACCAGAACCTCTTGCCGGACACTCCGGAATCACCTGCCAGACATGAGGCAACCAAATGTCAGACGTGCCAGAACCCCGTGCCAGAGACACCGGATGCAACTGCCGAGCATGCCGGAACCTCCTGCTCAACTCGCTGTAACCACCTGCCGGGGACGCCAAAATCACCTGTCAGCTAGGCCAGAACCACGTGGCGGACTCTATGGAATCACCCGCCGGGCATGCCGGAACCAGCTCTCAGACGTGCCAGAAGCACGTGCCGGACACGCCGGAACCACCTACTAGAGAGACCGGAACCACCTGCCAGACCCGCCTGAACCACCTGCTGAGTACGCTGGAACAACCTGCTCTACTCGCTGGAGCCACCTGCTGGACACGCCAAAATCACCTGATGGCTACGCCAGCACCACTCGGCAGACAAGCCAGAATCACCTGCAGGGTATGCCGGAACCACCTCTCAGACGTGCCAGAACCCCTTGTCGGACACTCCGGAATCACCTGTCAGGCATGCCGGAACCACCTCTCGAACGTGCCAGAATGACGTGCCAGAGACACCGGATGCACCTGCCGAGCACGCCGGAACCTCCTCTTCGACTCGCCGGAACCACCAGCCAGAGACGCCAAAATCCCCTGCCAGGTAGGCCAGAATCACATGGCGGACGCTCCGGAATCTCCCGCCGGGAAGGTAGGAACCACCTCTCAAACATACTGGAAGCACGTGCCGGACATGCCGGCACCACGTACTGGACAGACCAGAAACACCTGCCGGACCTGCCTGAACCACCTGCTGAGCACACCGGAACAACTTGCTCGACTCGCTGGAGCCACCTGCTGGACACCCCAAAATCACCAGCCAGCTATGCCAGAACCACTTGCCGTACACTCCGGAATCACCTGCTGGTTACACCAGAGCCACTTGGTGGACAATCCAGAATCACCTGCCGGACATGCCAGAACCACCTGTCACACATGCCGGAACCACGTGCCTGACACGCCGGAACCACCTCGCGGACAGACCGGAACCACCTACCAGACATGCCTGAACCACCTGCCGAGCATGCCGGAACCACCTGCCGGACACGCCAAAATCACCTGCGGGCTAGGCCAGAACCACTTGTAGGACTCTCCTGGAGCACCTGCCGGGCATGCGGGAACCACCTCTCAGACGTGCCAGAACCACGCGCGGCACATGACGGAACCCATTACCGGACAGACCGGAACCACCTGCCGGACACGCCAGAATCACCTGCCAAGAACACCGGAACCACCTGAACAGCTCGCCAGAAACACCTGCCGGACATGCCAAAATCACCTGCCGGCTACACCAGAACCTCTTGCCGGACACTCCGGAATCACCTGCCAGACATGAGGCAACCAAATGTCAGACGTGCCAGAACCCCGTGCCAGAGACACCGGATGCAACTGCCGAGCATGCCGGAACCTCCTGCTCAACTCGCTGTAACCACCTGCCGGGGACGCCAAAATCACCTGTCAGCTAGGCCAGAACCACGTGGCGGACTCTATGGAATCACCCGCCGGGCATGCCGGAACCAGCTCTCAGACGTGCCAGAAGCACGTGCCGGACACGCCGGAACCACCTACTAGAGAGACCGGAACCACCTGCCAGACCCGCCTGAACCACCTGCTGAGTACGCTGGAACAACCTGCTCTACTCGCTGGAGCCACCTGCTGGACACGCCAAAATCACCTGATGGCTACGCCAGCACCACTCGGCAGACAAGCCAGAATCACCTGCAGGGTATGCCGGAACCACCTCTCAGACGTGCCAGAACCCCTTGTCGGACACTCCGGAATCACCTGTCAGGCATGCCGGAACCACCTCTCGAACGTGCCAGAATGACGTGCCAGAGACACCGGATGCACCTGCCGAGCACGCCGGAACCTCCTCTTCGACTCGCCGGAACCACCAGCCAGAGACGCCAAAATCCCCTGCCAGGTAGGCCAGAATCACATGGCGGACGCTCCGGAATCTCCCGCCGGGAAGGTAGGAACCACCTCTCAAACATACTGGAAGCACGTGCCGGACATGCCGGCACCACGTACTGGACAGACCAGAAACACCTGCCGGACCTGCCTGAACCACCTGCTGAGCACACCGGAACAACTTGCTCGACTCGCTGGAGCCACCTGCTGGACACCCCAAAATCACCAGCCAGCTATGCCAGAACCACTTGCCGTACACTCCGGAATCACCTGCTGGTTACACCAGAGCCACTTGGTGGACAATCCAGAATCACCTGCCGGACATGCCAGAACCACCTGTCACACATGCCGGAACCACGTGCCTGACACGCCGGAACCACCTCGCGGACAGACCGGAACCACCTACCAGACATGCCTGAACCACCTGCCGAGCATGCCGGAACCACCTGCCGGACACGCCAAAATCACCTGCGGGCTAGGCCAGAACCACTTGTAGGACTCTCCTGGAGCACCTGCCGGGCATGCGGGAACCACCTCTCAGACGTGCCAGAACCACGCGCGGCACATGACGGAACCCATTACCGGACAGACCGGAACCACCTGCCGGACACGCCAGAATCACCTGCCAAGAACACCGGAACCACCTGAACAGCTCGCCAGAAACACCTGCCGGACATGCCAAAATCACCTGCCGGCTACACCAGAACCTCTTGCCGGACACTCCGGAATCACCTGCCAGACATGAGGCAACCAAATGTCAGACGTGCCAGAACCCCGTGCCAGAGACACCGGATGCAACTGCCGAGCATGCCGGAACCTCCTGCTCAACTCGCTGTAACCACCTGCCGGGGACGCCAAAATCACCTGTCAGCTAGGCCAGAACCACGTGGCGGACTCTATGGAATCACCCGCCGGGCATGCCGGAACCAGCTCTCAGACGTGCCAGAAGCACGTGCCGGACACGCCGGAACCACCTACTAGAGAGACCGGAACCACCTGCCAGACCCGCCTGAACCACCTGCTGAGTACGCTGGAACAACCTGCTCTACTCGCTGGAGCCACCTGCTGGACACGCCAAAATCACCTGATGGCTACGCCAGCACCACTCGGCAGACAAGCCAGAATCACCTGCAGGGTATGCCGGAACCACCTCTCAGACGTGCCAGAACCCCTTGTCGGACACTCCGGAATCACCTGTCAGGCATGCCGGAACCACCTCTCGAACGTGCCAGAATGACGTGCCAGAGACACCGGATGCACCTGCCGAGCACGCCGGAACCTCCTCTTCGACTCGCCGGAACCACCAGCCAGAGACGCCAAAATCCCCTGCCAGGTAGGCCAGAATCACATGGCGGACGCTCCGGAATCTCCCGCCGGGAAGGTAGGAACCACCTCTCAAACATACTGGAAGCACGTGCCGGACATGCCGGCACCACGTACTGGACAGACCAGAAACACCTGCCGGACCTGCCTGAACCACCTGCTGAGCACACCGGAACAACTTGCTCGACTCGCTGGAGCCACCTGCTGGACACCCCAAAATCACCAGCCAGCTATGCCAGAACCACTTGCCGTACACTCCGGAATCACCTGCTGGTTACACCAGAGCCACTTGGTGGACAATCCAGAATCACCTGCCGGACATGCCAGAACCACCTGTCACACATGCCGGAACCACGTGCCTGACACGCCGGAACCACCTCGCGGACAGACCGGAACCACCTACCAGACATGCCTGAACCACCTGCCGAGCATGCCGGAACCACCTGCCGGACACGCCAAAATCACCTGCGGGCTAGGCCAGAACCACTTGTAGGACTCTCCTGGAGCACCTGCCGGGCATGCGGGAACCACCTCTCAGACGTGCCAGAACCACGCGCGGCACATGACGGAACCCATTACCGGACAGACCGGAACCACCTGCCGGACACGCCAGAATCACCTGCCAAGAACACCGGAACCACCTGAACAGCTCGCCAGAAACACCTGCCGGACATGCCAAAATCACCTGCCGGCTACACCAGAACCTCTTGCCGGACACTCCGGAATCACCTGCCAGACATGAGGCAACCAAATGTCAGACGTGCCAGAACCCCGTGCCAGAGACACCGGATGCAACTGCCGAGCATGCCGGAACCTCCTGCTCAACTCGCTGTAACCACCTGCCGGGGACGCCAAAATCACCTGTCAGCTAGGCCAGAACCACGTGGCGGACTCTATGGAATCACCCGCCGGGCATGCCGGAACCAGCTCTCAGACGTGCCAGAAGCACGTGCCGGACACGCCGGAACCACCTACTAGAGAGACCGGAACCACCTGCCAGACCCGCCTGAACCACCTGCTGAGTACGCTGGAACAACCTGCTCTACTCGCTGGAGCCACCTGCTGGACACGCCAAAATCACCTGATGGCTACGCCAGCACCACTCGGCAGACAAGCCAGAATCACCTGCAGGGTATGCCGGAACCACCTCTCAGACGTGCCAGAACCCCTTGTCGGACACTCCGGAATCACCTGTCAGGCATGCCGGAACCACCTCTCGAACGTGCCAGAATGACGTGCCAGAGACACCGGATGCACCTGCCGAGCACGCCGGAACCTCCTCTTCGACTCGCCGGAACCACCAGCCAGAGACGCCAAAATCCCCTGCCAGGTAGGCCAGAATCACATGGCGGACGCTCCGGAATCTCCCGCCGGGAAGGTAGGAACCACCTCTCAAACATACTGGAAGCACGTGCCGGACATGCCGGCACCACGTACTGGACAGACCAGAAACACCTGCCGGACCTGCCTGAACCACCTGCTGAGCACACCGGAACAACTTGCTCGACTCGCTGGAGCCACCTGCTGGACACCCCAAAATCACCAGCCAGCTATGCCAGAACCACTTGCCGTACACTCCGGAATCACCTGCTGGTTACACCAGAGCCACTTGGTGGACAATCCAGAATCACCTGCCGGACATGCCAGAACCACCTGTCACACATGCCGGAACCACGTGCCTGACACGCCGGAACCACCTCGCGGACAGACCGGAACCACCTACCAGACATGCCTGAACCACCTGCCGAGCATGCCGGAACCACCTGCCGGACACGCCAAAATCACCTGCGGGCTAGGCCAGAACCACTTGTAGGACTCTCCTGGAGCACCTGCCGGGCATGCGGGAACCACCTCTCAGACGTGCCAGAACCACGCGCGGCACATGACGGAACCCATTACCGGACAGACCGGAACCACCTGCCGACACGCCAGAATCACCTGCCAAGAACACCGGAACCACCTGAACAGCTCGCCAGAAACACCTGCCGGACATGCCAAAATCACCTGCCGGCTACGACCAGAACCTCTTGCCGGACACTCCGGAATCACCTGCCAGACATGAGGCAACCAAATGTCAGACGTGCCAGAACCCCGTGCCAGAGACACCGGATGCAACTGCCGAGCATGCCGGAACCTCCTGCTCAACTCGCTGTAACCACCTGCCGGGGACGCCAAAATCACCTGTCAGCTAGGCCAGAACCACGTGGCGGACTCTATGGAATCACCCGCCGGGCATGCCGGAACCAGCTCTCAGACGTGCCAGAAGCACGTGCCGGACACGCCGGAACCACCTACTAGAGAGACCGGAACCACCTGCCAGACCCGCCTGAACCACCTGCTGAGTACGCTGGAACAACCTGCTCTACTCGCTGGAGCCACCTGCTGGACACGCCAAAATCACCTGATGGCTACGCCAGCACCACTCGGCAGACAAGCCAGAATCACCTGCAGGGTATGCCGGAACCACCTCTCAGACGTGCCAGAACCCCTTGTCGGACACTCCGGAATCACCTGTCAGGCATGCCGGAACCACCTCTCGAACGTGCCAGAATGACGTGCCAGAGACACCGGATGCACCTGCCGAGCACGCCGGAACCTCCTCTTCGACTCGCCGGAACCACCAGCCAGAGACGCCAAAATCCCCTGCCAGGTAGGCCAGAATCACATGGCGGACGCTCCGGAATCTCCCGCCGGGAAGGTAGGAACCACCTCTCAAACATACTGGAAGCACGTGCCGGACATGCCGGCACCACGTACTGGACAGACCAGAAACACCTGCCGGACCTGCCTGAACCACCTGCTGAGCACACCGGAACAACTTGCTCGACTCGCTGGAGCCACCTGCTGGACACCCCAAAATCACCAGCCAGCTATGCCAGAACCACTTGCCGTACACTCCGGAATCACCTGCTGGTTACACCAGAGCCACTTGGTGGACAATCCAGAATCACCTGCCGGACATGCCAGAACCACCTGTCACACATGCCGGAACCACGTGCCTGACACGCCGGAACCACCTCGCGGACAGACCGGAACCACCTACCAGACATGCCTGAACCACCTGCCGAGCATGCCGGAACCACCTGCCGGACACGCCAAAATCACCTGCGGGCTAGGCCAGAACCACTTGTAGGACTCTCCTGGAGCACCTGCCGGGCATGCGGGAACCACCTCTCAGACGTGCCAGAACCACGCGCGGCACATGACGGAACCCATTACCGGACAGACCGGAACCACCTGCCGGACACGCCAGAATCACCTGCCAAGAACACCGGAACCACCTGAACAGCTCGCCAGAAACACCTGCCGGACATGCCAAAATCACCTGCCGGCTACACCAGAACCTCTTGCCGGACACTCCGGAATCACCTGCCAGACATGAGGCAACCAAATGTCAGACGTGCCAGAACCCCGTGCCAGAGACACCGGATGCAACTGCCGAGCATGCCGGAACCTCCTGCTCAACTCGCTGTAACCACCTGCCGGGGACGCCAAAATCACCTGTCAGCTAGGCCAGAACCACGTGGCGGACTCTATGGAATCACCCGCCGGGCATGCCGGAACCAGCTCTCAGACGTGCCAGAAGCACGTGCCGGACACGCCGGAACCACCTACTAGAGAGACCGGAACCACCTGCCAGACCCGCCTGAACCACCTGCTGAGTACGCTGGAACAACCTGCTCTACTCGCTGGAGCCACCTGCTGGACACGCCAAAATCACCTGATGGCTACGCCAGCACCACTCGGCAGACAAGCCAGAATCACCTGCAGGGTATGCCGGAACCACCTCTCAGACGTGCCAGAACCCCTTGTCGGACACTCCGGAATCACCTGTCAGGCATGCCGGAACCACCTCTCGAACGTGCCAGAATGACGTGCCAGAGACACCGGATGCACCTGCCGAGCACGCCGGAACCTCCTCTTCGACTCGCCGGAACCACCAGCCAGAGACGCCAAAATCCCCTGCCAGGTAGGCCAGAATCACATGGCGGACGCTCCGGAATCTCCCGCCGGGAAGGTAGGAACCACCTCTCAAACATACTGGAAGCACGTGCCGGACATGCCGGCACCACGTACTGGACAGACCAGAAACACCTGCCGGACCTGCCTGAACCACCTGCTGAGCACACCGGAACAACTTGCTCGACTCGCTGGAGCCACCTGCTGGACACCCCAAAATCACCAGCCAGCTATGCCAGAACCACTTGCCGTACACTCCGGAATCACCTGCTGGTTACACCAGAGCCACTTGGTGGACAATCCAGAATCACCTGCCGGACATGCCAGAACCACCTGTCACACATGCCGGAACCACGTGCCTGACACGCCGGAACCACCTCGCGGACAGACCGGAACCACCTACCAGACATGCCTGAACCACCTGCCGAGCATGCCGGAACCACCTGCCGGACACGCCAAAATCACCTGCGGGCTAGGCCAGAACCACTTGTAGGACTCTCCTGGAGCACCTGCCGGGCATGCGGGAACCACCTCTCAGACGTGCCAGAACCACGCGCGGCACATGACGGAACCCATTACCGGACAGACCGGAACCACCTGCCGGACACGCCAGAATCACCTGCCAAGAACACCGGAACCACCTGAACAGCTCGCCAGAAACACCTGCCGGACATGCCAAAATCACCTGCCGGCTACACCAGAACCTCTTGCCGGACACTCCGGAATCACCTGCCAGACATGAGGCAACCAAATGTCAGACGTGCCAGAACCCCGTGCCAGAGACACCGGATGCAACTGCCGAGCATGCCGGAACCTCCTGCTCAACTCGCTGTAACCACCTGCCGGGGACGCCAAAATCACCTGTCAGCTAGGCCAGAACCACGTGGCGGACTCTATGGAATCACCCGCCGGGCATGCCGGAACCAGCTCTCAGACGTGCCAGAAGCACGTGCCGGACACGCCGGAACCACCTACTAGAGAGACCGGAACCACCTGCCAGACCCGCCTGAACCACCTGCTGAGTACGCTGGAACAACCTGCTCTACTCGCTGGAGCCACCTGCTGGACACGCCAAAATCACCTGATGGCTACGCCAGCACCACTCGGCAGACAAGCCAGAATCACCTGCAGGGTATGCCGGAACCACCTCTCAGACGTGCCAGAACCCCTTGTCGGACACTCCGGAATCACCTGTCAGGCATGCCGGAACCACCTCTCGAACGTGCCAGAATGACGTGCCAGAGACACCGGATGCACCTGCCGAGCACGCCGGAACCTCCTCTTCGACTCGCCGGAACCACCAGCCAGAGACGCCAAAATCCCCTGCCAGGTAGGCCAGAATCACATGGCGGACGCTCCGGAATCTCCCGCCGGGAAGGTAGGAACCACCTCTCAAACATACTGGAAGCACGTGCCGGACATGCCGGCACCACGTACTGGACAGACCAGAAACACCTGCCGGACCTGCCTGAACCACCTGCTGAGCACACCGGAACAACTTGCTCGACTCGCTGGAGCCACCTGCTGGACACCCCAAAATCACCAGCCAGCTATGCCAGAACCACTTGCCGTACACTCCGGAATCACCTGCTGGTTACACCAGAGCCACTTGGTGGACAATCCAGAATCACCTGCCGGACATGCCAGAACCACCTGTCACACATGCCGGAACCACGTGCCTGACACGCCGGAACCACCTCGCGGACAGACCGGAACCACCTACCAGACATGCCTGAACCACCTGCCGAGCATGCCGGAACCACCTGCCGGACACGCCAAAATCACCTGCGGGCTAGGCCAGAACCACTTGTAGGACTCTCCTGGAGCACCTGCCGGGCATGCGGGAACCACCTCTCAGACGTGCCAGAACCACGCGCGGCACATGACGGAACCCATTACCGGACAGACCGGAACCACCTGCCGGACACGCCAGAATCACCTGCCAAGAACACCGGAACCACCTGAACAGCTCGCCAGAAACACCTGCCGGACATGCCAAAATCACCTGCCGGCTACACCAGAACCTCTTGCCGGACACTCCGGAATCACCTGCCAGACATGAGGCAACCAAATGTCAGACGTGCCAGAACCCCGTGCCAGAGACACCGGATGCAACTGCCGAGCATGCCGGAACCTCCTGCTCAACTCGCTGTAACCACCTGCCGGGGACGCCAAAATCACCTGTCAGCTAGGCCAGAACCACGTGGCGGACTCTATGGAATCACCCGCCGGGCATGCCGGAACCAGCTCTCAGACGTGCCAGAAGCACGTGCCGGACACGCCGGAACCACCTACTAGAGAGACCGGAACCACCTGCCAGACCCGCCTGAACCACCTGCTGAGTACGCTGGAACAACCTGCTCTACTCGCTGGAGCCACCTGCTGGACACGCCAAAATCACCTGATGGCTACGCCAGCACCACTCGGCAGACAAGCCAGAATCACCTGCAGGGTATGCCGGAACCACCTCTCAGACGTGCCAGAACCCCTTGTCGGACACTCCGGAATCACCTGTCAGGCATGCCGGAACCACCTCTCGAACGTGCCAGAATGACGTGCCAGAGACACCGGATGCACCTGCCGAGCACGCCGGAACCTCCTCTTCGACTCGCCGGAACCACCAGCCAGAGACGCCAAAATCCCCTGCCAGGTAGGCCAGAATCACATGGCGGACGCTCCGGAATCTCCCGCCGGGAAGGTAGGAACCACCTCTCAAACATACTGGAAGCACGTGCCGGACATGCCGGCACCACGTACTGGACAGACCAGAAACACCTGCCGGACCTGCCTGAACCACCTGCTGAGCACACCGGAACAACTTGCTCGACTCGCTGGAGCCACCTGCTGGACACCCCAAAATCACCAGCCAGCTATGCCAGAACCACTTGCCGTACACTCCGGAATCACCTGCTGGTTACACCAGAGCCACTTGGTGGACAATCCAGAATCACCTGCCGGACATGCCAGAACCACCTGTCACACATGCCGGAACCACGTGCCTGACACGCCGGAACCACCTCGCGGACAGACCGGAACCACCTACCAGACATGCCTGAACCACCTGCCGAGCATGCCGGAACCACCTGCCGGACACGCCAAAATCACCTGCGGGCTAGGCCAGAACCACTTGTAGGACTCTCCTGGAGCACCTGCCGGGCATGCGGGAACCACCTCTCAGACGTGCCAGAACCACGCGCGGCACATGACGGAACCCATTACCGGACAGACCGGAACCACCTGCCGGACACGCCAGAATCACCTGCCAAGAACACCGGAACCACCTGAACAGCTCGCCAGAAACACCTGCCGGACATGCCAAAATCACCTGCCGGCTACACCAGAACCTCTTGCCGGACACTCCGGAATCACCTGCCAGACATGATGCAACCAAATGTCAGACGTGCCAGAACCCCGTGCCAGAGACACCGGATGCAACTGCCGAGCATGCCGGAACCTCCTGCTCAACTCGCTGTAACCACCTGCCGGGGACGCCAAAATCACCTGTCAGCTAGGCCAGAACCACGTGGCGGACTCTATGGAATCACCCGCCGGGCATGCCGGAACCAGCTCTCAGACGTGCCAGAAGCACGTGCCGGACACGCCGGAACCACCTACTAGAGAGACCGGAACCACCTGCCAGACCCGCCTGAACCACCTGCTGAGTACGCTGGAACAACCTGCTCTACTCGCTGGAGCCACCTGCTGGACACGCCAAAATCACCTGATGGCTACGCCAGCACCACTCGGCAGACAAGCCAGAATCACCTGCAGGGTATGCCGGAACCACCTCTCAGACGTGCCAGAACCCCTTGTCGGACACGTCCGGAATCACCTGTCAGGCATGCCGGAACCACCTCTCGAACGTGCCAGAATGACGTGCCAGAGACACCGGATGCACCTGCCGAGCACGCCGGAACCTCCTCTTCGACTCGCCGGAACCACCAGCCAGAGACGCCAAAATCCCCTGCCAGGTAGGCCAGAATCACATGGCGGACGCTCCGGAATCTCCCCGCCGGGAAGGTAGGAACCACCTCTCAAACATACTGGAAGCACGTGCCGGACATGCCGGCACCACGTACTGGACAGACCAGAAACACCTGCCGGACCTGCCTGAACCACCTGCTGAGCACACCGGAACAACTTGCTCGACTCGCTGGAGCCACCTGCTGGACACCCCAAAATCACCAGCCAGCTATGCCAGAACCACTTGCCGTACACTCCGGAATCACCTGCTGGTTACACCAGAGCCACTTGGTGGACAATCCAGAATCACCTGCCGGACATGCCAGAACCACCTGTCACACATGCCGGAACCACGTGCCTGACACGCCGGAACCACCTCGCGGACAGACCTGGAACCACCTACCAGACATGCCTGAACCACCTGCCGAGCATGCCGGAACCACCTGCCGGACACGCCAAAATCACCTGCGGGCTAGGCCAGAACCACTTGTAGGACTCTCCTGGAGCACCTGCCGGGCATGCGGGAACCACCTCTCAGACGTGCCAGAACCACGCGCGGCACATGACGGAACCCATTACCGGACAGACCGGAACCACCTGCCGGACACGCCAGAATCACCTGCCAAGAACACCGGAACCACCTGAACAGCTCGCCAGAAACACCTGCCGGACATGCCAAAATCACCTGCCGGCTAGCACCAGAACCTCTTGCCGGACACTCCGGAATCACCTGCCAGACATGATGCAACCAAATGTCAGACGTGCCAGAACCCGTGCCAGAGACACCGGATGCAACTGCGAGCATGCCGGAACCTCCTGCTCAACTCGCTGTAACCACCTGCCGGGGACGCAAAATCACCTGTCAGCTAGGCCAGAACCACGTGGCGGACTCTATGGAATCACCCGCCGGCATGCCGGAACCAGCTCTCAGACGTGCCAGAAGCACGTGCCGGACACGCCGGAACCACCTACTAGAGAGACCGGAACCACCTGCCAGACCCGCCTGAACCACCTGCTGAGTACGCTGGAACAACCTGCTCTACTCGCTGGAGCCACCTGCTGGACACGCCAAAATCACCTGATGGCTACGCCAGCACCACTCGGCAGACAAGCCAGAATCACCTGCAGGGTATGCCGGAACCACCTCTCAGACGTGCCAGAACCCCTTGTCGGACACTCCGGAATCACCTGTCAGGCATGCCGGAACCACCTCTCGAACGTGCCAGAATGACGTGCCAGAGACACGGATGCACCTGCCGAGCACGCCGGAACCTCCTCTTCGACTCGCCGGAACCACCAGCCAGAGACGCCAAAATCCCCCTGCCAGGTAGGCCAGAATCACATGGCGGACGCTCCGGAATCTCCCGCGGGAAGGTAGGAACCACCTCTCAAACATACTGGAAGCACGTGCCGGACATGCCGGCACCACGTACTGGACAGACCAGAAACACCTGCCGGACCTGCCTGAACCACCTGCTGAGCACACCGGAACAACTTGCTCGACTCGCTGGAGCCACCTGCTGGACACCCCAAAATCACCAGCCAGCTATGCCAGAACCACTTGCCGTACACTCGGAATCACCTGCTGGTTACACCAGAGCCACTTGGTGGACAATCCAGAATCACCTGCCGGACATGCCAGAACCACCTGTCACACATGCCGGAACCACGTGCTGACACGCCGGAACCACCTCGCGGACAGACCGGAACCCTACCAGACATGCCTGACCACTGCCGAGCATGCCGGAACCACTGCCGGACACGCCAAAATCACCTGCGGGCTAGGCCAGAACCACTTGTAGGACTCTCCTGGAGCACCTGCCGGGCATGCTGGGAACCACCTCTCAGACGTGCCAGAACCACGCGCGGCACATGACGGAACCCATTACCGGACAGACCGGAACCACCTGCCGGACACGCCAGAATCACCTGCCAAGAACACGGAACCACCTGACAGCTCGCCAGAAACACCTGCCGGACATGCCAAAATCACCTGCCGGCTACACCAGAACCTCTTGCCGGACACTCCGGAATCACCTGCCAGACATGATGCAACCAAATGTCAGAACGTGCCAGAACCCCGTGCCAGAGACACCGGATGCAACTGCCGAGCATGCCGGAACCTCCTGCTCAACTCGCTGTAACCACCTGCCGGGGACGCCAAAATCACCTGTCAGCTAGGCCAGAACCACGTGGCGGACTCTATGGAATCACCCGCCGGGCATGCCGGAACCAGCTCTCAGACGTGCCAGAAGCACGTGCCGGACACGCCGGAACCACCTACTAGAGAGACCGGAACCACCTGCCAGACCCGCCTGAACCACCTGCTGAGTACGCTGGAACAACCTGCTCTACTCGCTGGAGCCACCTGCTGGACACGCCAAAATCACCTGATGGCTACGCCAGCACACTCGGCAGACAAGCCAGAATCACCTGCAGGGTATGCCGGAACCACCTCTTCAGACGTGCCAGAACCCCTTGTCGGACACTCCGGAATCACCTGTCAGGCATGCCGGAACCACCTCTCGAACGTGCCAGAATGACGTGCCAGAGAACACCGGATGCACCTGCGAGCACGCCGGAACCTCCTCTTCGACTCGCCGGAACCACCAGCCAGAGACGCCAAAATCCCCTGCAGGTAGGCCCAGAATCACATGGCGGACGCTCCGGAATCTCCCGCCGGGAAGGTAGGAACCACCTCTCAAACATACTGGAAGCACGTGCCGGACATGCCGGCACCACGTACTGGACAGACCAGAAACACCTGCCGGACCTGCCTGAACCACCTGCTGAGCACACCGGAACAACTTGCTCGACTCGCTGGAGCCACCTGCTGGACACCCCAAAATCACCAGCCAGCTATGCCAGAACCACTTGCCGTACACTCCGGAATCACCTGCTGGTTACACCAGAGCCACTTGGTGGACAATCCAGAATCACCTGCCGACATGCCAGAACCACCTGTCACACATGCCGGAACCACGTGCCTGACACGCCGGAACCACCTCGCGGACAGACCGGAACCACCTACCAGACATGCCGGAACCACCTGCCGGACACGCCAAAATCACCTGCGGGCTAGGCCAGAACCACTTGTAGGACTCTCCTGGAGCACCTGCCGGGCATGCGGGAACCACCTCTCAGACGTGCCAGAACCTACGCGCGGCACATGACGGAACCCATTACCGGACAGACCGGAACCACCCTGCCGGACACGCCAGAATCACCTGCCAAGAACACCGGAACCACCTGAACAGCTCGCCAGAAACACCTGCCGGACATGCCAAAATCACCTGCCGGCTACACCAGAACCTCTTGCCGGACACTCCGGAATCACCTGCCAGACATGATGCAACCAAATGTCAGACGTGCCAGAACCCCGTGCCAGAGGACACCGGATGCAACTGCCGAGCATGCCGGAACCTCCTGCTCAACTCGCTGTAACCACCTGCCGGGGACGCCAAAATCACCTGTCAGCTAGGCCAGAACCACGTGGCGGACTCTATGGAATCACCCGCCGGGCATGCCGGAACCAGCTCTCAGACGTGCCAGAAGCACGTGCCGGACACGCCGGAACCACCTACTAGAGAGACCGGAACCACCTGCCAGACCCGCCTGAACCACCTGCTGAGTACGCTGGAACAACCTGCTCTACTCGCTGGAGCCACCTGCTGGACACGCCAAAATCACCTGATGGCTACGCCAGCACCACTCGGCAGACAAGCCAGAATCACCTGCAGGGTATGCCGGAACCACCTCTCAGACGTGCCCAGAACCCCTTGTCGGACACTCCGGAATCACCTGTCAGGCATGCCGGAACCACCTCTCGAACGTGCCAGAATGACGTGCCAGAGACACCGGATGCACCTGCCGATGCACGCCGGAACTCCTCTTCGACTCGCCGAACCACCAGCCAGAGACGCCAAAATCCCTGCCAGGTAGGCCAGAATCACATGGCGGACGCTCCGGAATCTCCCGCCGGGAAGGTAGGAACCACCTCTCAAACATACTGGAAGCACGTGCCGGACATGCCGGCACACGTACTGGACAGACCAGAAACACCTGCCGGACCTGCCTGACCACCTGCTGAGCACACCGGAACAACTTGCTCGACTCGCTGGAGCCACCTGCTGGACACCCCAAAATCACCAGCCAGCTATGCCAGAACCACTTGCGTACACTCCGGAATCACCTGCTGGTTACCCCAGAGCCACTTGGTGGACAATCCAGAATCACCTGCCGGACATGCCAGAACCACCTGTCACACATGCCGGAACACCACGTGCCTGACACGCCGGAACCACCTCGCGGACAGACCGGAACCACCTACCAGACATGCCGGAACCACCATGCCGGACACGCCCAAAATCACCTGCGGGCTAGGCCAGAACCACTTGTAGGACTCTCCTGGAGCACCTGCCGGGCATGCGGGAACCACCTCTCAGACGTGCCAGAACCTACGCGCGGCACATGACGGAACCCATTAACCGGACAGACCGGAACACCTGCCGGACACGCCAGAATCACCTGCCAAGAACACCGGAACCACCTGAACAGCTCGCCAGAAACACCTGCGGACATGCCAAAATCACCTGCCGGCTACACCAGAACCTCTTGCCGGACACTCCGGAATCACCTGCCAGACATGATGCAACCAAATGTCAGACGTGCAGAACCCCGTGCCAGAGACACCGGATGCAACTGCCGAGCATGCCGGAACCTCCTGCTCACTCGCTGTAACCACCTGCCGGGGACGCCAAAATCACCTGTCAGCTAGGCCAGAACCACGTGGCGGACTCTATGGAATCACCCGCCGGGCATGCCGGAACCAGCTCTCAGGACGTGCCAGAAGCACGGTGCGGACACGCCGGAACCACCTACTAGAGAGACCGGAACCACCTGCCAGACCCGCCTGAACCACCTGCTGAGTACGCTGGAACAACCTGCCTCTACTCGCTGGAGCCACCTGCTGGACACGCCAAATCACCTGATGGCTACGCCAGCACC
>NW_027225504.1:0-20224 GCF_041296235.1 Equus asinus | reverse complement strand
ACGGGCGCGCCGCCGTGAGCCAGCGGAGCTGAGTATCTGTCCAGGGACCGGTTCCGGCCGAGGCAGAGGGGAGGGCCGAGCCGATGAGCGGCAGGAAGCTGCCGCGGGCCCCCACGCTGGACTTTGACGGAGCCGTTCTCCCCTGTGCCAAGGCGCCCCCGGTGGGCATAGGGGTGCGCCCCGTGAGCGCGGGAAGCTCCCCCACGGGCCCGGCCGGGGTGCTGGGCGTGGCGCGTGCGGGGGCGGGAGACGGTGCGGGATGGAGGCGTCGGTCCCGGTGGGTGGCCCCCCACGCGGGTCAGGGCACAGGGCCAAGTGACCCCAGGAAGAGGGCACGGCGGTGAGCCGCGCGGTGGGTGGCGTGAGGAGGAGTCCCGGGTGTGCGAGCGGAGCGCCGCGGGCCCGGAGGAGGTGCGGGGGCTTGCGGGAACGGGCCGCTCAGGCAGGGGCTCCGGGCGGCCAGGCCCCTTGGCCGGCACGGGTGGCGGCGGGTGAGATCTAGGGTTGGGGTGGGGACGAGGGGCCTGAGCGGGGGAGGGGGGACAGGGCCGGGGGAAGCGAGTCCTCGGGGCGGGTCGTGCGAGAGAGGACCACAGGGTCCGCGGGGTTGTTGGCGGATGGTGGGCGGGGGGGCCTGGAGGCCGTAAGGAGCGGCGGGTGGCAAGCAGGGGCAGTGGGCTCCGGTGCGAGGAAGACGGAAGCCCCTGCGGTGGGAGAGGACGCCGGCGGGCGAGACTGGCTGTGCTGCGCTGCGAGGTGGTGAGGCTAAGGAGTAGGGTGAGAGGAGGGGTGGGGAGCGGGCAAGGGCGGGGAATGCCCCTGCCCCAGAGACAGAAACGACCTGTCCTGGGGACAGAGAGTCGCGTCTCGGGTGTGCGTTGGGGGTTGAGTTGAGAAGAGGCCAAAGGGACCAACGGAACGGAGGATCCCCGGCCGGGAAGGATTTGGAAAGTGGGGGCGCGGGGAGGAGGGGCCTGACAGGCGTCGGGGTGTTGGAGCAGTAGGGGGGTGGGGAGGGTGGAGGTGGAGGGGTTGGGGCTGGGGTGCGGCTTGGGGCTTGCAGGCTGGGGTGGCGGCGGCGGGCTTGGCAGTGTCCTCGGGGCGTCCTGGGGGCGGGGGTGGCGGCGAGGATTCGTCGTGGTGCCGGTGCTGACGCGTGGTGGACTTGGTGCTGGCGCCGGGGGAAGGGGGGGAGGGGCGGGGTGGGTGGACTGGGTGGCAGTGGCGGCGCAGGTGGTTTCGGTGGTGGAGGGCCCGGCGAGCGTTGGCAACCGATGGCGGCCGAGCGGGATCAGGTGAACACACGGCGGGCGTGCATGGTGACGATCTCGCGGAACTCTTTGGAAAGACTCGAGGGCGCGCCATCAGGACACGGGGACCCTCCGGGAGAAGGCGGTGGGTCACCCGTAGGAGCGGCACGTTCCTTCCTGCCGGCAGTGCCAACGCCGCGTAACTTGCCGGCCGGGGTCAGAGCGAGCCAGAGAGCGGGGAAAGGTGGCGGAGCGTGAGGAGGTGGGGCGTGCATGGGCCCGCGTGTGCTGCGGGAGAGTGTCCCTCGAAGGGAAACGCGTGACTCGAGCGGGGTCACGGGAAGGAAAAGAAGAGGGACAAGGAAGGAAGGTGCGCGGGCACGAGAGTGGCTGGGCCGTGAATGTGTCAGGGCACGGGGGTTTGGGGGGCGGGCGTTTGGTTCCCGGGGTGCGTGTTTGGGGGCGGAGGGGGGGGGGACTTTTGTCTCCAGGGCGAGAGCGAGGGCCCGGGGCGGGCGGAAGGTGTTGGTGTGTGGGGGCGGCCTCGAGCGCAGGAGAGAGGCAGCCTAAGCTGGACGTCGGGGCCGCGGGACCAAAAGGGGACGGGGTGCTGCATGGGCCGGGAATCGAACCCGGGCCTCCCGCGTGGCAGGCGAGAATTCTACCACTGAACCACCCATGCACCGGTGGCCGGCGCCACCAGGCGCCGCCCCAGCGGCGCTCGCCACCAGCCGCCCGACACTGGTCACGGCCCTGCGGGGCCATCTCCTCCATCCGAGCCAGTCGGCGGACGGGGCAGCTGGAAGAGAGGCTGCGGGGCCCTGGAGGGCGCTCGGGGGCGGGCGCGGTAGGAGGGGGGTGCGGAGCAGGGAGACCCGGAGGCGCGGTGGCACCTGTGCGCCGAGGCGCGGAGGAGCCGCGACAGAGCGGGGCGGCCTCGGCCCATCCCGCGCCTTGTGTCCGGCCCAGGGCCGCCGCGACCCTGCCGGCGTCGCCGGAGGAAGCCAGGAGCCGCGCCCAGCCTGGCCCGCGCTCGAGTGCCAACGAGGGGCGGCGATCTGTGGCGGGCGACGTTCCCTTCGACGACCCACGGGCCCGTGCCCAAGTCCCCTGGGCGGCGGGCTTCCCCGCGGGTGCGCTGGGCGCGTGGCCGTGCGCGGGCGCCAACGGCGCGGCCTGCCGGACGAGAGCAGGGCAGGGCAGGGCAGGGCAGGGCAGGGCAGGGCAGGGCAGGGCTGGGCAGGGCTGGGCAGGGCTGGGCTGGGCGGGAGGGCCGTGGCGTGGGGGCGGCCGTGGGAGCCGCAGGCTGGGGAGCGCCGCCTCGGCCGCCCGCCGCTGAGCGGCGCTCAGGCCAAGAGACCCGAGGGGCCTGAGCCTGGCGCCTGCGCTCTGGCCGACGGCTCGCCCGCAAGGGTCCGGCTCCGGGGTGCGTTGGTGGCGAGGCAGGAGCGCGGTCTTGGATGGCGGGCGCGCTTTGGCAGAGTGGCTGCCGGCCGGCGGGCCGCCCGCGGAGGAGGCGCGCCGTCGTGTCGTCGTGGGTTTGGGCCCCCGAGGCGCCTTCGCGCGTGCAGACGGGGCTTGGCCCCGGCCGTGGGCCCGACGTGGCGTGTGGGCGACGGGGATCCAGGGCTTCGGCTCGCTGCTCCCCGGAGCCAGCTTGCCGGGTTGGGCCCGCGTGCCAGGCAGGCCCCGTGCAGGGAGGGCGCTGTGGTGGGCTGGCGAGCAGAAGGCCGGGCTGCGTGGGGCCCGGGAGGCAGGCATGTGTGGCCCGGGCGAGGCCCCGAGGTGAAAAGTCGTGGTGGGCACCACAGGCCACCGAGATGGGGACGGCGACCTGAGCAGGGTGTGGAGAGGATGGGCGGGCCGGGCGGCCGGGGGCTGTGGGAAAGGACAGCGTGTTGGACGGTGTGCCGCCCGTTGCGCAGGCGTGGCGCTCCAAGAGCGAGGCGCTGTGCGCCAGGCAGAAGTCGGAGGGTGACCCGTGGAGGGCTTTGCTCACGCAGGGTCGGGTGGGGTGGGGTGGGGTGGGGTGGGGGAGGGGGAGTGGGAGTGGGAGTGGGAGCGCGAGTGGGAGGGAGGGCTACACAACCCCCCTAATGGGGGGGCTCGTGTGCGGAGGGGGAAGGGGAGAGCAGGCGAGGAACGATGGGGCGCGAAGTCCTGAAGCCCCCGCGTGTGGGGTCCGGTGGGAAGGGTGTGTGAGTGAGTGGGCGGGGGCGCGCGCGCTGTGTCGGGAAGGCCGGTTGCCAGTGGGTTCGAGGCGCTGGGGCAGCCTCCTGGGCTGAGTGCGCCAGGCCCGCGCAGCGGCGGGCGTGAGAAGCGGGTGGGGTGGAGAGGCGTGCGTGTAGGGGCCTGGAGTTTGGCGCGGCGGCCACAGGCCGGAGCGCCAGCCCGGGCCGGCCAGGAAGGCGGCCAAGGGCGGCGCTCGGGTGTGCGGGAGGCCCGGGTAGGCGGGCGTTGGTTGGGCGGGCCAAAAGGTCGGCGTGTCAGGAGTGGGATTCGAACCCACGCCTCCAGGGGAGACTGCGACCTGAACGCAGCGCCTTAGACCGCTCGGCCATCCTGACGGCGGGCCTGGGCGCGTGGCCGCTCGCCTGGCTGGGAGCCGACGCGGCCGGCGGGGCCCTTGGCCGCCCGCGGCGCCTGGCGGGCGTCTTTGTGGGCGCGCCACGGACGGGACGCGCGCGCCGGCCGACGGGGAGCAAGGCCAGCGGACTCGCCCGGCTCCACCGCCGCCGCCGCCCCGTCGCCCACCCCGGGCGCCGGCCGGGACAAGGCCGCGGCCCGGCGCGCGCCCCCCTTCTCCTCGCCGCCTCGCTGGCCCTCTCGAGAGGGCCTCTTCCTCGCGGCGCGATCTCCGCACGGGAGGCAAGAGGCGGCGCAGACTCGGCATTTCCAGCCGCCGTCGCCGCCGCCGCCAGGGCCGGGCGCGCGGTCGGGGTCGTGTGCGGGCCGCGGGCCGCTTTGCTGGATGACGCGGTCGTTTGGCTGTCGGGTCGGATGGGGCACACGTGCCGGGCACCGGTGGCGGGCAGGGCCTCGAGGGCGGGGGTCGGCGTCGGCAGGCAGCCGGAGAGCGGTCGGGCGCCGGGGCGGCCGCCGCCGTCCTCGTTAGTATAGTGGTGAGTATCCCCGCCTGTCACGCGGGAGACCGGGGTTCGATTCCCCGACGGGGAGGCAAGACGTCCCTTTTTGGTGGCTGGCGCCGCTCTGCGTCCGGCCGCTTGCCCCCGAGGGCCCTTCTTCGCCCTGCCGCGCCCCGCCCTCCAGCCCCCGAGGGCGCTTCTTCGCCCTGCCCCGCCCTCCAGCCAGGCGCAGGCCGCCAACCCGTGCCCGGCCTGCCCACGGGGACCCCTCCCCGAGGCCCCCTCGCCGTCGGGCGGCGGTCGTTCGGCACGGCCGAGCCAAGGCTTCCTCTGCTCCCCGCAGCGCCCGACGAGCGGCCCGCCCCCAGCGGCTGGCGCACGGGGCTCCCTGCGACGCGACGCGACGCGCGACGCGCGCTGCACAGCTGCACAGCTGCCGGGACGGGCGGCGGGTGGGTCCTCTCTCGGTGCGCGCAGCTGCCTCGCCGAGCAGCCTGTGGAGAGGGGCTGGGGCGAGCCGGACGGTGGAGGGCGGGCGCCCGGCCGGGGCTTTGGCGGGGCGGTCGGCGTGGGAATGGCGGTCGCTTGGTGGCGCGGCAGCGAGGGCGCCCCCCAGAGGCGGTCCGTCCCGGCGGACGAGGGCTGCCGCGTCGGGCGCGGCGCTGGCGCTGGCGCGGGGCGGCGGTTGGTGGCGCCGGTGGCAGCGCCGCGCTGCGGGCGGGCGGGGCGTCGGAGCAGGGCTGCGCCAGGCGGCGGCGGCGGCGGCGGCGGCGGCGGCGGCCGGACTGCTGTGGCGCGAGCCCCGGGCCGGCGTCTCGGGGCAGGCCGGGCTGTGCGGCGTTGGTGGTATAGTGGTGAGCATAGCTGCCTTCCAAGCAGTTGACCCGGGTTCGATTCCCGGCCAACGCAGCGGGCCGACCTTTTGCCGAGCTGCGGGGCCCTCCCGCCCCGGAGGCGGGCGGCGGGCGGCGGGCGTGCGGCTGTGCGTGTGTGTGTGTGTGTGTGTGTGTGTGTGTGTGTGTGCGTGTGTGCGCGCGCAGCGTTTTGAGGGCGCGGCGAGCAGGAAGCCGGCGAGGGCGCGTGCCTGGGCCGGGGCGGCGGGCGGCTGGCCTGCGCAAGGCAGGGGGCCCCGGCGGCGAGGGAGCGGCGAGCGGGCGGGCTGCGGGCCCCGGGTCCAGGAGGCGCAGGCGAGGCGCGAAGCCCGACGCTCCCTGGTGGTCTAGTGGTTAGGATTCGGCGCTCTCACCGCCGCGGCCCGGGTTCGATTCCCGGTCAGGGAAGCCTTTCTTCTTCCTCTCCGCCCGCCCGCCTGCCGGCCGCCCGACCTCCGCCTCCCCGGCGCGGCGCGGGCGGCCGCGACCCCTCCCCCCACCACGCACACTTTTAGCCCGCGCCGGAGCTCGCTCGCTTCGCCCCTCGCCCCCTGGCCTCGGCCTCCCGACAAGGCCACCCGCCACGTCCAGCCCTGACCCTGCCACGCCCCCTCCACCCCTGCCAACGGCAGACCTTTCGGCCCCCGCTCGCCCCCTGGGCGTCTCCCCTCCTCCTCCTCCTCCTCCTCCTCGGACGCTCGCCTCGCTTCCCCTCTTCCTCGGTGGCTGGGGCCGCCTCTCTCCCGCCGTGGCCGCGGGCGCACAGCCCCGCCGCCGGCCCCCGCACGCGCTTCGACTCTCCCGCAGCCTGGCTTCGGCCGCGACAGTTTCGCGGCCCCCAAGCCGCCCCTTGGTCCCTCCCGAGGTGGGGCCGCCGGTGGGGGCTGGGGCTGGGGGTGCGGGCGGGAGGGGGCAGGGGTCTCCCTGGACCGGTCGGGCCACCTGCCGAGACCTGTGGTCCCTGGCCTCGCCCCTCGCGCCAGCCAAGGCGCCGGCAGCTTTCCCGCCGCCGCCTGCCGGGTCCTGGGCCCGCTGCGTGTCCCGGGGGCCCGGCGATTGGGCGCCAGGGGCGTCTGGGTCTCGCGCGGGCGTGGGAGCCGAGGGCCCGGCCGCGGCGCCCGAGAGGCGGAGATGGGCCAGTGACCCTCGACCCGTCCGTCCGTCGGGCTAGCGAGACCAGCCCGCCGCGGAGGAGACAGAGCAGGGAGCTACAGGAGGCCGTTCCGGAAAACGCCACGGGCAAGCAGGTGGGGAGGGGCTGGGGGCGGACGGGTGGCGGGGGTGGCCAGCGTTTTCTTCCAGTGGCCTCAGCGACGCTCCGCGTCCTATGGCCAAGTGGCCGGGGCGTTCCCCGGAACTCTTGCCTCCCCCACGCCCCTCCCCCCACCGAGCTGGGACTTTGGACGGCGTTCCCCTTCCCGCCTCGGCGTCCACCCACGCCATCCCTCTCTCCAGCCCCGCATCCATCTTCTCCTGCGGCTGCTCCCCAAAGGAGATGGCAGCTCTCCGGCCCCTTGCCGCCACGACGGGCGCGCCGCCGTGAGCCAGCGGAGCTGAGTATCTGTCCAGGGACCGGTTCCGGCCGAGGCAGAGGGGAGGGCCGAGCCGATGAGCGGCAGGAAGCTGCCGCGGGCCCCACGCTGGACTTTGACGGAGCCGTTCTCCCCTGTGCCAAGGCGCCCCCGGTGGGCATAGGGGTGCGCCCCGTGAGCGCGGGAAGCTCCCCCACGGGCCCGGCCGGGGTGCTGGGCGTGCGCGTGCGGGGGCGGGAGACGGTGCGGGATGGAGGCGTCGGTCCCGGTGGGTGGCCCCCCACGCGGGTCAGGGCACAGGGCCAAGTGACCCCAGGAAGAGGGCACGGCAGTGAGCCGCGCGGTGGGTGGCGTGAGGAGGAGTCCCGGGTGTGCGAGCGGAGCGCCGCGGGCCCGGAGGAGGTGCGGGGCTTGCGGGAACGGGCCGCTCAGGCAGGGGCTCCGGGCGGCCAGGCCCCTTGGCCGGCACGGGTGGCGGCGGGTGAGATCTAGGGTTGGGGTGGGGACGAGGGGCCTGAGCGGGGGAGGGGGGACAGGGCCGGGGGAAGCGAGTCCTCGGGGCGGGTCGTGCGAGAGAGGACCACAGGGTCCGCGGGGTTGTTGGCGGATGGTGGGGCGGGGGGGCCTGGAGGCCGTAAGGAGCGGCGGGTGGCAAGCAGGGGCAGTGGGCTCCGGTGCGAGGAAGACGGAAGCCCCTGCGGTGGGAGAGGACGCCGGCGGGCGAGACTGGCTGTGCTGCGCTGCGAGGTGGTGAGGCTAAGGAGTAGGGTGAGAGGAGGGGTGGGGAGCGGGCAAGGGCGGGGAATGCCCCTGCCCCAGAGACAGAAACGACCTGTCCTGGGGACAGAGAGTCGCGTCTCGGGTGTGCGTTGGGGGTTGAGTTGAGAAGAGGCCAAAGGGACCAACGGAACGGAGGATCCCCGGCCGGGAAGGATTTGGAAAGTGGGGGCGCGGGGAGGAGGGGCCTGACAGGCGTCGGGGTGTTGGAGCAGTAGGGGGGTGGGGAGGGTGGAGGTGGAGGGGTTGGGGCTGGGGTGCGGCTTGGGGCTTGCAGGCTGGGGTGGCGGCGGCGGGCTTGGCAGTGTCCTCGGGGCGTCCTGGGGGCGGGGGTGGCGGCGAGGATTCGTCGTGGTGCCGGTGCTGACGCGTGGTGGACTTGGTGCTGGCGCCGGGGGAAGGGGGGGAGGGGCGGGGTGGGTGGACTGGGTGGCAGTGGCGGCGCAGGTGGTTTCGGTGGTGGAGGGCCCGGCGAGCGTTGGCAACCGATGGCGGCCGAGCGGGATCAGGTGAACACACGGCGGGCGTGCATGGTGACGATCTCGCGGAACTCTTTGGAAAGACTCGAGGGCGCGCCATCAGGACACGGGGACCCTCCGGGAGAAGGCGGTGGGTCACCCGTAGGAGCGGCACGTTCCTTCCTGCCGGCAGTGCCAACGCCGCGTAACTTGCCGGCCGGGGTCAGAGCGAGCCAGAGAGCGGGGAAAGGTGGCGGAGCGTGAGGAGGTGGGGCGTGCATGGGCCCGCGTGTGCTGCGGGAGAGTGTCCCTCGAAGGGAAACGCGTGACTCGAGCGGGGTCACGGGAAGGAAAAGAAGAGGGACAAGGAAGGAAGGTGCGCGGGCACGAGAGTGGCTGGGCCGTGAATGTGTCAGGGCACGGGGGTTTGGGGGGCGGGCGTTTGGTTCCCGGGGTGCGTGTTTGGGGGCGGAGGGGGGGGGGACTTTTGTCTCCAGGGCGAGAGCGAGGGCCCGGGGCGGGCGGAAGGTGTTGGTGTGTGGGGGCGGCCTCGAGCGCAGGAGAGAGGCAGCCTAAGCTGGACGTCGGGGCCGCGGGACCAAAAGGGGACGGGGTGCTGCATGGGCCGGGAATCGAACCCGGGCCTCCCGCGTGGCAGGCGAGAATTCTACCACTGAACCACCCATGCACCGGTGGCCGGCGCCACCAGGCGCCGCCCCAGCGGCGCTCGCCACCAGCCGCCCGACACTGGTCACGGCCCTGCGGGGCCATCTCCTCCATCCGAGCCAGTCGGCGGACGGGGCAGCTGGAAGAGAGGCTGCGGGGCCCTGGAGGGCGCTCGGGGGCGGGCGCGGTAGGAGGGGGGTGCGGAGCAGGGAGACCCGGAGGCGCGGTGGCACCTGTGCGCCGAGGCGCGGAGGAGCCGCGACAGAGCGGGGCGGCCTCGGCCCATCCCGCGCCTTGTGTCCGGCCCAGGGCCGCCGCGACCCTGCCGGCGTCGCCGGAGGAAGCCAGGAGCCGCGCCCAGCCTGGCCCGCGCTCGAGTGCCAACGAGGGGCGGCGATCTGTGGCGGGCGACGTTCCCTTCGACGACCCACGGGCCCGTGCCCAAGTCCCCTGGGCGGCGGGCTTCCCCGCGGGTGCGCTGGGCGCGTGGCCGTGCGCGGGCGCCAACGGCGCGGCCTGCCGGACGAGAGCAGGGCAGGGCAGGGCAGGGCAGGGCAGGGCAGGGCAGGGCAGGGCTGGGCAGGGCTGGGCAGGGCTGGGCTGGGCGGGAGGGCCGTGGCGTGGGGGCGGCCGTGGGAGCCGCAGGCTGGGGAGCGCCGCCTCGGCCGCCCGCCGCTGAGCGGCGCTCAGGCCAAGAGACCCGAGGGGCCTGAGCCTGGCGCCTGCGCTCTGGCCGACGGCTCGCCCGCAAGGGTCCGGCTCCGGGGTGCGTTGGTGGCGAGGCAGGAGCGCGGTCTTGGATGGCGGGCGCGCTTTGGCAGAGTGGCTGCCGGCCGGCGGGCCGCCCGCGGAGGAGGCGCGCCGTCGTGTCGTCGTGGGTTTGGGCCCCCGAGGCGCCTTCGCGCGTGCAGACGGGGCTTGGCCCCGGCCGTGGGCCCGACGTGGCGTGTGGGCGACGGGGATCCAGGGCTTCGGCTCGCTGCTCCCCGGAGCCAGCTTGCCGGGTTGGGCCCGCGTGCCAGGCAGGCCCCGTGCAGGGAGGGCGCTGTGGTGGGCTGGCGAGCAGAAGGCCGGGCTGCGTGGGGCCCGGGAGGCAGGCATGTGTGGCCCGGGCGAGGCCCCGAGGTGAAAAGTCGTGGTGGGCACCACAGGCCACCGAGATGGGGACGGCGACCTGAGCAGGGTGTGGAGAGGATGGGCGGGCCGGGCGGCCGGGGGCTGTGGGAAAGGACAGCGTGTTGGACGGTGTGCCGCCCGTTGCGCAGGCGTGGCGCTCCAAGAGCGAGGCGCTGTGCGCCAGGCAGAAGTCGGAGGGTGACCCGTGGAGGGCTTTGCTCACGCAGGGTCGGGTGGGGTGGGGTGGGGTGGGGTGGGGGAGGGGGAGTGGGAGTGGGAGTGGGAGCGCGAGTGGGAGGGAGGGCTACACAACCCCCCTAATGGGGGGGCTCGTGTGCGGAGGGGGAAGGGGAGAGCAGGCGAGGAACGATGGGGCGCGAAGTCCTGAAGCCCCCGCGTGTGGGGTCCGGTGGGAAGGGTGTGTGAGTGAGTGGGCGGGGGCGCGCGCGCTGTGTCGGGAAGGCCGGTTGCCAGTGGGTTCGAGGCGCTGGGGCAGCCTCCTGGGCTGAGTGCGCCAGGCCCGCGCAGCGGCGGGCGTGAGAAGCGGGTGGGGTGGAGAGGCGTGCGTGTAGGGGCCTGGAGTTTGGCGCGGCGGCCACAGGCCGGAGCGCCAGCCCGGGCCGGCCAGGAAGGCGGCCAAGGGCGGCGCTCGGGTGTGCGGGAGGCCCGGGTAGGCGGGCGTTGGTTGGGCGGGCCAAAAGGTCGGCGTGTCAGGAGTGGGATTCGAACCCACGCCTCCAGGGGAGACTGCGACCTGAACGCAGCGCCTTAGACCGCTCGGCCATCCTGACGGCGGGCCTGGGCGCGTGGCCGCTCGCCTGGCTGGGAGCCGACGCGGCCGGCGGGGCCCTTGGCCGCCCGCGGCGCCTGGCGGGCGTCTTTGTGGGCGCGCCACGGACGGGACGCGCGCGCCGGCCGACGGGGAGCAAGGCCAGCGGACTCGCCCGGCTCCACCGCCGCCGCCGCCCCGTCGCCCACCCCGGGCGCCGGCCGGGACAAGGCCGCGGCCCGGCGCGCGCCCCCCTTCTCCTCGCCGCCTCGCTGGCCCTCTCGAGAGGGCCTCTTCCTCGCGGCGCGATCTCCGCACGGGAGGCAAGAGGCGGCGCAGACTCGGCATTTCCAGCCGCCGTCGCCGCCGCCGCCAGGGCCGGGCGCGCGGTCGGGGTCGTGTGCGGGCCGCGGGCCGCTTTGCTGGATGACGCGGTCGTTTGGCTGTCGGGTCGGATGGGGCACACGTGCCGGGCACCGGTGGCGGGCAGGGCCTCGAGGGCGGGGGTCGGCGTCGGCAGGCAGCCGGAGAGCGGTCGGGCGCCGGGGCGGCCGCCGCCGTCCTCGTTAGTATAGTGGTGAGTATCCCCGCCTGTCACGCGGGAGACCGGGGTTCGATTCCCCGACGGGGAGGCAAGACGTCCCTTTTTGGTGGCTGGCGCCGCTCTGCGTCCGGCCGCTTGCCCCCGAGGGCCCTTCTTCGCCCTGCCGCGCCCCGCCCTCCAGCCCCCGAGGGCGCTTCTTCGCCCTGCCCCGCCCTCCAGCCAGGCGCAGGCCGCCAACCCGTGCCCGGCCTGCCCACGGGGACCCCTCCCCGAGGCCCCCTCGCCGTCGGGCGGCGGTCGTTCGGCACGGCCGAGCCAAGGCTTCCTCTGCTCCCCGCAGCGCCCGACGAGCGGCCCGCCCCCAGCGGCTGGCGCACGGGGCTCCCTGCGACGCGACGCGACGCGCGACGCGCGCTGCACAGCTGCACAGCTGCCGGGACGGGCGGCGGGTGGGTCCTCTCTCGGTGCGCGCAGCTGCCTCGCCGAGCAGCCTGTGGAGAGGGGCTGGGGCGAGCCGGACGGTGGAGGGCGGGCGCCCGGCCGGGGCTTTGGCGGGGCGGTCGGCGTGGGAATGGCGGTCGCTTGGTGGCGCGGCAGCGAGGGCGCCCCCCAGAGGCGGTCCGTCCCGGCGGACGAGGGCTGCCGCGTCGGGCGCGGCGCTGGCGCTGGCGCGGGGCGGCGGTTGGTGGCGCCGGTGGCAGCGCCGCGCTGCGGGCGGGCGGGGCGTCGGAGCAGGGCTGCGCCAGGCGGCGGCGGCGGCGGCGGCGGCGGCGGCGGCCGGACTGCTGTGGCGCGAGCCCCGGGCCGGCGTCTCGGGGCAGGCCGGGCTGTGCGGCGTTGGTGGTATAGTGGTGAGCATAGCTGCCTTCCAAGCAGTTGACCCGGGTTCGATTCCCGGCCAACGCAGCGGGCCGACCTTTTGCCGAGCTGCGGGGCCCTCCCGCCCCGGAGGCGGGCGGCGGGCGGCGGGCGTGCGGCTGTGCGTGTGTGTGTGTGTGTGTGTGTGTGTGTGTGTGTGTGCGTGTGTGCGCGCGCAGCGTTTTGAGGGCGCGGCGAGCAGGAAGCCGGCGAGGGCGCGTGCCTGGGCCGGGGCGGCGGGCGGCTGGCCTGCGCAAGGCAGGGGGCCCCGGCGGCGAGGGAGCGGCGAGCGGGCGGGCTGCGGGCCCCGGGTCCAGGAGGCGCAGGCGAGGCGCGAAGCCCGACGCTCCCTGGTGGTCTAGTGGTTAGGATTCGGCGCTCTCACCGCCGCGGCCCGGGTTCGATTCCCGGTCAGGGAAGCCTTTCTTCTTCCTCTCCGCCCGCCCGCCTGCCGGCCGCCCGACCTCCGCCTCCCCGGCGCGGCGCGGGCGGCCGCGACCCCTCCCCCCACCACGCACACTTTTAGCCCGCGCCGGAGCTCGCTCGCTTCGCCCCTCGCCCCCTGGCCTCGGCCTCCCGACAAGGCCACCCGCCACGTCCAGCCCTGACCCTGCCACGCCCCCTCCACCCCTGCCAACGGCAGACCTTTCGGCCCCCGCTCGCCCCCTGGGCGTCTCCCCTCCTCCTCCTCCTCCTCCTCCTCGGACGCTCGCCTCGCTTCCCCTCTTCCTCGGTGGCTGGGGCCGCCTCTCTCCCGCCGTGGCCGCGGGCGCACAGCCCCGCCGCCGGCCCCCGCACGCGCTTCGACTCTCCCGCAGCCTGGCTTCGGCCGCGACAGTTTCGCGGCCCCCAAGCCGCCCCTTGGTCCCTCCCGAGGTGGGGCCGCCGGTGGGGGCTGGGGCTGGGGGTGCGGGCGGGAGGGGGCAGGGGTCTCCCTGGACCGGTCGGGCCACCTGCCGAGACCTGTGGTCCCTGGCCTCGCCCCTCGCGCCAGCCAAGGCG
This sequence comes from Equus asinus, assembly GCF_041296235.1. Taxonomy (NCBI): domain Eukaryota; kingdom Metazoa; phylum Chordata; class Mammalia; order Perissodactyla; family Equidae; genus Equus; species Equus asinus. The sequence goes on along the minus strand of NW_027225504.1, from coordinate 7,294 downwards.
CCGGCAGCTTTCCCGCCGCCGCCTGCCGGGTCCTGGGCCCGCTGCGTGTCCCGGGGGCCCGGCGATTGGGCGCCAGGGGCGTCTGGGTCTCGCGCGGGCGTGGGAGCCGAGGGCCCGGCCGCGGCGCCCGAGAGGCGGAGATGGGCCAGTGACCCTCGACCCGTCCGTCCGTCGGGCTAGCGAGACCAGCCCGCCGCGGAGGAGACAGAGCAGGGAGCTACAGGAGGCCGTTCCGGAAAACGCCACGGGCAAGCAGGTGGGGAGGGGCTGGGGGCGGACGGGTGGCGGGGGTGGCCAGCGTTTTCTTCCAGTGGCCTCAGCGACGCTCCGCGTCCTATGGCCAAGTGGCCGGGGCGTTCCCCGGAACTCTTGCCTCCCCCACGCCCCTCCCCCCACCGAGCTGGGACTTTGGACGGCGTTCCCCTTCCCGCCTCGGCGTCCACCCACGCCATCCCTCTCTCCAGCCCCGCATCCATCTTCTCCTGCGGCTGCTCCCCAAAGGAGATGGCAGCTCTCCGGCCCCTTGCCGCCACGACGGGCGCGCCGCCGTGAGCCAGCGGAGCTGAGTATCTGTCCAGGGACCGGTTCCGGCCGAGGCAGAGGGGAGGGCCGAGCCGATGAGCGGCAGGAAGCTGCCGCGGGCCCCACGCTGGACTTTGACGGAGCCGTTCTCCCCTGTGCCAAGGCGCCCCCGGTGGGCATAGGGGTGCGCCCCGTGAGCGCGGGAAGCTCCCCCACGGGCCCGGCCGGGGTGCTGGGCGTGCGCGTGCGGGGGCGGGAGACGGTGCGGGATGGAGGCGTCGGTCCCGGTGGGTGGCCCCCCACGCGGGTCAGGGCACAGGGCCAAGTGACCCCAGGAAGAGGGCACGGCGGTGAGCCGCGCGGTGGGTGGCGTGAGGAGGAGTCCCGGGTGTGCGAGCGGAGCGCCGCGGGCCCGGAGGAGGTGCGGGGCTTGCGGGAACGGGCCGCTCAGGCAGGGGCTCCGGGCGGCCAGGCCCCTTGGCCGGCACGGGTGGCGGCGGGTGAGATCTAGGGTTGGGGTGGGGACGAGGGGCCTGAGCGGGGGAGGGGGGACAGGGCCGGGGGAAGCGAGTCCTCGGGGCGGGTCGTGCGAGAGAGGACCACAGGGTCCGCGGGGTTGTTGGCGGATGGTGGGGCGGGGGGGCCTGGAGGCCGTAAGGAGCGGCGGGTGGCAAGCAGGGGCAGTGGGCTCCGGTGCGAGGAAGACGGAAGCCCCTGCGGTGGGAGAGGACGCCGGCGGGCGAGACTGGCTGTGCTGCGCTGCGAGGTGGTGAGGCTAAGGAGTAGGGTGAGAGGAGGGGTGGGGAGCGGGCAAGGGCGGGGAATGCCCCTGCCCCAGAGACAGAAACGACCTGTCCTGGGGACAGAGAGTCGCGTCTCGGGTGTGCGTTGGGGGTTGAGTTGAGAAGAGGCCAAAGGGACCAACGGAACGGAGGATCCCCGGCCGGGAAGGATTTGGAAAGTGGGGGCGCGGGGAGGAGGGGCCTGACAGGCGTCGGGGTGTTGGAGCAGTAGGGGGGTGGGGAGGGTGGAGGTGGAGGGGTTGGGGCTGGGGTGCGGCTTGGGGCTTGCAGGCTGGGGTGGCGGCGGCGGGCTTGGCAGTGTCCTCGGGGCGTCCTGGGGGCGGGGGTGGCGGCGAGGATTCGTCGTGGTGCCGGTGCTGACGCGTGGTGGACTTGGTGCTGGCGCCGGGGGATGGGGGGGAGGGGCGGGGTGGGTGGACTGGGTGGCAGTGGCGGCGCAGGTGGTTTCGGTGGTGGAGGGCCCGGCGAGCGTTGGCAACCGATGGCGGCCGAGCGGGATCAGGTGAACACACGGCGGGCGTGCATGGTGACGATCTCGCGGAACTCTTTGGAAAGACTCGAGGGCGCGCCATCAGGACACGGGGACCCTCCGGGAGAAGGCGGTGGGTCACCCGTAGGAGCGGCACGTTCCTTCCTGCCGGCAGTGCCAACGCCGCGTAACTTGCCGGCCGGGGTCAGAGCGAGCCAGAGAGCGGGGAAAGGTGGCGGAGCGTGAGGAGGTGGGGCGTGCATGGGCCCGCGTGTGCTGCGGGAGAGTGTCCCTCGAAGGGAAACGCGTGACTCGAGCGGGGTCACGGGAAGGAAAAGAAGAGGGACAAGGAAGGAAGGTGCGCGGGCACGAGAGTGGCTGGGCCGTGAATGTGTCAGGGCACGGGGGTTTGGGGGGCGGGCGTTTGGTTCCCGGGGTGCGTGTTTGGGGGCGGAGGGGGGGGGACTTTTGTCTCCAGGGCGAGAGCGAGGGCCCGGGGCGGGCGGAAGGTGTTGGTGTGTGGGGGCGGCCTCGAGCGCAGGAGAGAGGCAGCCTAAGCTGGACGTCGGGGCCGCGGGACCAAAAGGGGACGGGGTGCTGCATGGGCCGGGAATCGAACCCGGGCCTCCCGCGTGGCAGGCGAGAATTCTACCACTGAACCACCCATGCACCGGTGGCCGGCGCCACCAGGCGCCGCCCCAGCGGCGCTCGCCACCAGCCGCCCGACACTGGTCACGGCCCTGCGGGGCCATCTCCTCCATCCGAGCCAGTCGGCGGACGGGGCAGCTGGAAGAGAGGCTGCGGGGCCCTGGAGGGCGCTCGGGGGCGGGCGCGGTAGGAGGGGGGTGCGGAGCAGGGAGACCCGGAGGCGCGGTGGCACCTGTGCGCCGAGGCGCGGAGGAGCCGCGACAGAGCGGGGCGGCCTCGGCCCATCCCGCGCCTTGTGTCCGGCCCAGGGCCGCCGCGACCCTGCCGGCGTCGCCGGAGGAAGCCAGGAGCCGCGCCCAGCCTGGCCCGCGCTCGAGTGCCAACGAGGGGCGGCGATCTGTGGCGGGCGACGTTCCCTTCGACGACCCACGGGCCCGTGCCCAAGTCCCCTGGGCGGCGGGCTTCCCCGCGGGTGCGCTGGGCGCGTGGCCGTGCGCGGGCGCCAACGGCGCGGCCTGCCGGACGAGAGCAGGGCAGGGCAGGGCAGGGCAGGGCAGGGCAGGGCTGGGCAGGGCTGGGCAGGGCTGGGCTGGGCGGGAGGGCCGTGGCGTGGGGGCGGCCGTGGGAGCCGCAGGCTGGGGAGCGCCGCCTCGGCCGCCCGCCGCTGAGTGGCGCTCAGGCCAAGAGACCCGAGGGGCCTGAGCCTGGCGCCTGCGCTCTGGCCGACGGCTCGCCCGCAAGGGTCCGGCTCCGGGGTGCGTTGGTGGCGAGGCAGGAGCGCGGTCTTGGATGGCGGGCGCGCTTTGGCAGAGTGGCTGCCGGCCGGCGGGCCGCCCGCGGAGGAGGCGCGCCGTCGTGTCGTCGTGGGTTTGGGCCCCCGAGGCGCCTTCGCGCGTGCAGACGGGGCTTGGCCCCGGCCGTGGGCCCGACGTGGCGTGTGGGCGACGGGGATCCAGGGCTTCGGCTCGCTGCTCCCCGGAGCCAGCTTGCCGGGTTGGGCCCGCGTGCCAGGCAGGCCCCGTGCAGGGAGGGCGCTGTGGTGGGCTGGCGAGCAGAAGGCCGGGCTGCGTGGGGCCCGGGAGGCAGGCATGTGTGGCCCGGGCGAGGCCCCGAGGTGAAAAGTCGTGGTGGGCACCACAGGCCACCGAGATGGGGACGGCGACCTGAGCAGGGTGTGGAGAGGATGGGCGGGCCGGGCGGCCGGGGGCTGTGGGAAAGGACAGCGTGTTGGACGGTGTGCCGCCCGTTGCGCAGGCGTGGCGCTCCAAGAGCGAGGCGCTGTGCGCCAGGCAGAAGTCGGAGGGTGACCCGTGGAGGGCTTTGCTCACGCAGGGTCGGGTGGGGTGGGGTGGGGTGGGGTGGGGTGGGGTGGGGGAGGGGGAGTGGGAGTGGGAGTGGGAGCGCGAGTGGGAGGGAGGGCTACACAACCCCCCTAATGGGGGGGCTCGTGTGCGGAGGGGGAAGGGGAGAGCAGGCGAGGAACGATGGGGCGCGAAGTCCTGAAGCCCCCGCGTGTGGGGTCCGGTGGGAAGGGTGTGTGAGTGAGTGGGCGGGGGCGCGCGCGCTGTGTCGGGAAGGCCGGTTGCCAGTGGGTTCGAGGCGCTGGGGCAGCCTCCTGGGCTGAGTGCGCCAGGCCCGCGCAGCGGCGGGCGTGAGAAGCGGGTGGGGTGGAGAGGCGTGCGTGTAGGGGCCTGGAGTTTGGCGCGGCGGCCACAGGCCGGAGCGCCAGCCCGGGCCGGCCAGGAAGGCGGCCAAGGGCGGCGCTCGGGTGTGCGGGAGGCCCGGGTAGGCGGGCGTTGGTTGGGCGGGCCAAAAGGTCGGCGTGTCAGGAGTGGGATTCGAACCCACGCCTCCAGGGGAGACTGCGACCTGAACGCAGCGCCTTAGACCGCTCGGCCATCCTGACGGCGGGCCTGGGCGCGTGGCCGCTCGCCTGGCTGGGAGCCGACGCGGCCGGCGGGGCCCTTGGCCGCCCGCGGCGCCTGGCGGGCGTCTTTGTGGGCGCGCCACGGACGGGACGCGCGCGCCGGCCGACGGGGAGCAAGGCCAGCGGACTCGCCCGGCTCCACCGCCGCCGCCGCCCCGTCGCCCACCCCGGGCGCCGGCCGGGACAAGGCCGCGGCCCGGCGCGCGCCCCCCTTCTCCTCGCCGCCTCGCTGGCCCTCTCGAGAGGGCCTCTTCCTCGCGGCGCGATCTCCGCACGGGAGGCAAGAGGCGGCGCAGACTCGGCATTTCCAGCCGCCGTCGCCGCCGCCGCCAGGGCCGGGCGCGCGGTCGGGGTCGTGTGCGGGCCGCGGGCCGCTTTGCTGGATGACGCGGTCGTTTGGCTGTCGGGTCGGATGGGGCACACGTGCCGGGCACCGGTGGCGGGCAGGGCCTCGAGGGCGGGGGTCGGCGTCGGCAGGCAGCCGGAGAGCGGTCGGGCGCCGGGGCGGCCGCCGCCGTCCTCGTTAGTATAGTGGTGAGTATCCCCGCCTGTCACGCGGGAGACCGGGGTTCGATTCCCCGACGGGGAGGCAAGACGTCCCTTTTTGGTGGCTGGCGCCGCTCTGCGTCCGGCCGCTTGCCCCCGAGGGCCCTTCTTCGCCCTGCCGCGCCCCGCCCTCCAGCCCCCGAGGGCGCTTCTTCGCCCTGCCCCGCCCTCCAGCCAGGCGCAGGCCGCCAACCCGTGCCCGGCCTGCCCACGGGGACCCCTCCCCGAGGCCCCCTCGCCGTCGGGCGGCGGTCGTTCGGCACGGCCGAGCCAAGGCTTCCTCTGCTCCCCGCAGCGCCCGACGAGCGGCCCGCCCCCAGCGGCTGGCGCACGGGGCTCCCTGCGACGCGACGCGACGCGCGACGCGCGCTGCACAGCTGCACAGCTGCCGGGACGGGCGGCGGGTGGGTCCTCTCTCGGTGCGCGCAGCTGCCTCGCCGAGCAGCCTGTGGAGAGGGGCTGGGGCGAGCCGGACGGTGGAGGGCGGGCGCCCGGCCGGGGCTTTGGCGGGGCGGTCGGCGTGGGAATGGCGGTCGCTTGGTGGCGCGGCAGCGAGGGCGCCCCCCAGAGGCGGTCCGTCCCGGCGGACGAGGGCTGCCGCGTCGGGCGCGGCGCTGGCGCTGGCGCGGGGCGGCGGTTGGTGGCGCCGGTGGCAGCGCCGCGCTGCGGGCGGGCGGGGCGTCGGAGCAGGGCTGCGCCAGGCGGCGGCGGCGGCGGGCGGCGGCGGCGGCGGCCGGACTGCTGTGGCGCGAGCCCCGGGCCGGCGTCTCGGGGCAGGCCGGGCTGTGCGGCGTTGGTGGTATAGTGGTGAGCATAGCTGCCTTCCAAGCAGTTGACCCGGGTTCGATTCCCGGCCAACGCAGCGGGCCGACCTTTTGCCGAGCTGCGGGGCCCTCCCGCCCCGGAGGCGGGCGGCGGGCGGCGGGCGTGCGGCTGTGCGTGTGTGTGTGTGTGTGTGTGTGTGTGTGTGTGCGTGTGTGTGCGTGTGTGCGCGCGCAGCGTTTTGAGGGCGCGGCGAGCAGGAAGCCGGCGAGGGCGCGTGCCTGGGCCGGGGCGGCGGGCGGCTGGCCTGCGCAAGGCAGGGGGCCCCGGCGGCGAGGGAGCGGCGAGCGGGCGGGCTGCGGGCCCCGGGTCCAGGAGGCGCAGGCGAGGCGCGAAGCCCGACGCTCCCTGGTGGTCTAGTGGTTAGGATTCGGCGCTCTCACCGCCGCGGCCCGGGTTCGATTCCCGGTCAGGGAAGCCTTTCTTCTTCCTCTCCGCCCGCCCGCCTGCCGGCCGCCCGACCTCCGCCTCCCCGGCGCGGCGCGGGCGGCCGCGACCCCTCCCCCCACCACGCACACTTTTAGCCCGCGCCGGAGCTCGCTCGCTTCGCCCCTCGCCCCCTGGCCTCGGCCTCCCGACAAGGCCACCCGCCACGTCCAGCCCTGACCCTGCCACGCCCCCTCCACCCCTGCCAACGGCAGACCTTTCGGCCCCCGCTCGCCCCCTGGGCGTCTCCCCTCCTCCTCCTCCTCCTCCTCCTCGGACGCTCGCCTCGCTTCCCCTCTTCCTCGGTGGCTGGGGCCGCCTCTCTCCCGCCGTGGCCGCGGGCGCACAGCCCCGCCGCCGGCCCCCGCACGCGCTTCGACTCTCCCGCAGCCTGGCTTCGGCCGCGACAGTTTCGCGGCCCCCAAGCCGCCCCTTGGTCCCTCCCGAGGTGGGGCCGCCGGTGGGGGCTGGGGCTGGGGGTGCGGGCGGGAGGGGGCAGGGGTCTCCCTGGACCGGTCGGGCCACCTGCCGAGACCTGTGGTCCCTGGCCTCGCCCCTCGCGCCAGCCAAGGCGCCGGCAGCTTTCCCGCCGCCGCCTGCCGGGTCCTGGGCCCGCTGCGTGTCCCGGGGGCCCGGCGATTGGGCGCCAGGGGCGTCTGGGTCTCGCGCGGGCGTGGGAGCCGAGGGCCCGGCCGCGGCGCCCGAGAGGCGGAGATGGGCCAGTGACCCTCGACCCGTCCGTCCGTCGGGCTAGCGAGACCAGCCCGCCGCGGAGGAGACAGAGCAGGGAGCTACAGGAGGCCGTTCCGGAAAACGCCACGGGCAAGCAGGTGGGGAGGGGCTGGGGGCGGACGGGTGGCGGGGGTGGCCAGCGTTTTCTTCCAGTGGCCTCAGCGACGCTCCGCGTCCTATGGCCAAGTGGCCGGGGCGTTCCCCGGAACTCTTGCCTCCCCCACGCCCCTCCCCCCACCGAGCTGGGACTTTGGACGGCGTTCCCTTCCCGCCTCGGGCGTCCACCCACGCCATCCCTCTCTCCAGCCCCGCATCCATCTTCTCCTGCGGCTGCTCCCCAAAGGAGATGGCAGCTCTCCGGCCCCTTGCCGCCACGACGGGCGCGCCGCCGTGAGCCAG
>NW_027225503.1:0-18330 GCF_041296235.1 Equus asinus | reverse complement strand
GAGTCGAAGAGGGAGGTTCCGGCGTGCTCGGCAGGTGCATCCGGTGTCTCTGGCACGTCATTCTGGCACGTTCGAGAGGTGGTTCCGGCATGCCTGACAGGTGATTCCGGAGTGTCCGACAAGGGGTTCTGGCACGTCTGAGAGGTGGTTCCGGCATACCTGCAGGTGATTCTGGCTTGTCTGCCGAGTGGTGCTGGCGTAGCCATCAGGTGATTTTGGCGTGTCCAGCAGGTGGCTCCAGCGAGTAGAGCAGGTTGTTCCAGCGTACTCAGCAGGTGGTTCAGGCGGGTCTGGCAGGTGGTTCCGGTCTCTCTAGTAGGTGGTTCCGGCGTGTCCGGCACGTGCTTCTGGCACGTCTGAGAGCTGGTTCCGGCATGCCCGGCGGGTGATTCCATAGAGTCCGCCACGTGGTTCTGGCCTAGCTGACAGGTGATTTTGGCGTCCCCGGCAGGTGGTTACAGCGAGTTGAGCAGGAGGTTCCGGCATGCTCGGCAGTTGCATCCGGTGTCTCTGGCACGTGGTTCTGGCACGTCTGACATTTGGTTGCATCATGTCTGGCAGGTGATCCGGAGTGTCCGGCAAGAGGTTCTGGTGTAGCCGGCAGGTGATTTTGGCATGTCCGGCAGGTGTTTCTGGCGAGCTGTTCAGGTGGTTCCGGTGTTCTTGGCAGGTGATTCTGGCGTGTCCGGCAGGTGGTTCCGGTCTGTCCGGTAATGGGTTCCGTCAGTGCCGCACGTGGTTCTGGCACGTCTGAGAGGTGGTTCCCGCATGCCCGGCAGGTGCTCCAGGAGAGTCCTACAAGTGGTTTCTGGCCTAGCCCGCAGGTGATTTTGGCGTGTCCGGCAGGTGGTTCCGGCATGCTCGGCAGGTGGTTCAGGCATGTCTGGTAGGTGGTTCCGGTCTGTCCGCGAGGTGGTTCCGGCGTGTCAGGCACGTGGTTCCGGCATGTGTGACAGGTGGTTCTGGCATGTCCGGCAGGTGATTCTGGATTGTCCACCAAGTGGGCTCTGTGTAACCAGCAGGTGATTCCGGAGTGTACGGCAAGTGGTTCTGGCATAGCTGGCTGGTGATTTTGGGGTGTCCCAGCAGGTGGCTCCAGCGAGTCGAGCAAGTTGTTCCGGTGTGCTCAGCAGGTGTTCAGGCAGGTCCGCAGGTGTTTCTGGTCTGTCCAGTACGTGGTGCCGGCATGTCCGGCACGTGCTTCCAGTATGTTTGAGAGGTGGTTCCTACCTTCCCGGCGGGAGATTCCGGAGCGTCCGCCATGTGATTCTGGCCTACCTGGCAGGGGATTTTGGCGTCTCTGGCTGGTGGTTCCGGCGAGTCGAAGAGGAGGTTCCGGCGTGCTCGGCAGGTGCATCCGGTGTCTCTGGCACGTCATTCTGGCACGTTCGAGAGGTGGTTCCGGCATGCCTGACAGGTGATTCCGGAGTGTCCGACAAGGGGTTCTGGCACGTCTGAGAGGTGGTTCCGGCATACCCTGCAGGTGATTCTGGCTTGTCTGCCGAGTGGTGCTGCGTAGCCAGCAGGTGATTTTGGCGTGTCCAGCAGGTGGCTCCAGCGAGTAGAGCAGGTTGTTCCAGCGTACTCAGCAGGTGGTTCAGGCGGGTCTGGCAGGTGGTTCCGGTCTCTCTAGAGGTGGTTCCGGCGTGTCCGGCCACGTGCTTCTGGCACGTCTGAGAGCTGGTTCCGGCATGCCCGGCGGGTGATTCCATAGAGTCCGCACGTGTTCTGGCCTAGCTGACAGGTGATTTTGGCGTCCCGGCAGGTGGGTTACAGCGAGTTGAGCAGGAGGTTCCGGCATGCTCGGCAGTTGCATCCGGTGTCTCTGGCACGGGGTTCTGGCACGTCTGACATTTGGTTGCATCATGTCTGGCAGGTGATTCCGGGAGTGTCCGGCAAGAGGTTCTGGTCTAGCCGGCAGGTGATTTTGGCATGTCCGGCAGGTGTTTCTGGCGAGCTGGTTCAGGTGGTTCCGGTGTTCTTGGCAGGTGATTCTGGCGTGTCCGGCAGGTGGTTCCGGTCTGTCCTGGAATGGGTTCCGTCATGTGCCGCGCGTGGTTCTGGCACGTCTGAGAGGTGGTTCCCGCATGCCCGGCAGGTGCTCCAGGAGAGTCCTACAAGTGGTTCTGGCCTAGCCCGCAGGTGATTTTGGCGTGTCGGCAGGTGGTGGTTCCGGCATGCTCGGCAGGTGGTTCAGGCATGTCTGGTAGGTGGTTCCGGTCTGTCCGCGAGGTGGTTCCGGCGTGTCAGGCACGTGGTTCCGGCATGTGTGACAGGTGGTTCTGGCATGTCCGGCAGGTGATGTCTCTGGATTGTCCACCAGTGGCTCTGGTGTAACCAGCAGGTGATTCCGGAGTGTACGGCAAGTGGTTCTGGCATAGCTGCTGTTGATTTTGGGGTGTCCAGCAGGTGGCTCCAGCGAGTCGAGCAAGTTGTTCCGGTGTGCTCAGCAGGTGGTTCAGGCAGGTCCGGCAGGTGTTTCTGGTCTGTCCAGTACGTGGTGCCGGCATGTCAGGCACGTGCTTCCAGTATGTTTGAGAGGTGGTTCCTACCTTCCCGGCGGGAAATTCCGGAGCTGTCCGCAATGTGATCTGGCCTACCTGGCAGGGGATTTTGGCGTCTCTGGCTGGTGGTTCCGGCGAGTCGAAGAGGAGGTTCCGGCGTGCTCGGCAGGTGCATCCGGTGTCTCTGCCTCCATTCTGGCACTTTCGAGAGGGTGTCTCGGCATGCCTGACAGGTGATTCGGGTGTGTCGACAAGGGGGTTCTGGCACGTCTGAGAGGTGGTTCCGGCATACCCTGCAGGTGATTCTGGCTTGTCTGCCGAGTGGTGCTGGCGTAGCCATCAGGTGATTTGGCGTGTCCAGCAGGTGGCTCCAGCGAGTAGAGCAGGTTGTTCCAGCGTACTCAGCAGGTGGTTCAGGCGGGTCTGGCAGGTGGTTCCGGTCTCTCTAGTAGGTGGTTCCGGCGGGTCCGGCACGTGCTTCTGGCACGTCTGAGAGCTGGTTCCGGCATGCCCGGCGGGTGATTCCATAGAGTCCGCCACGTGGTTCTGGCCTAGCTGACAGGTGATTTTGGCGTCCCCGGCAGGTGGTTACAGCGAGTTGAGCAGGAGGTTCCGGCATGCTCGGCAGTTGCATCCGGTGTCTCTGGCACGGGGTTCTGGCACGTCTGACATTTGGTTGCCTCATGTCTGGCAGGTGATCCGGAGTGTCCGGCAAGAGGTTCTGGTGTAGCCGGCAGGTGATTTTGGCATGTCCGGCAGGTGTTTCTGGCGAGCTGTTCAGGTGGTTCCGGTGTTCTTGGCAGGTGATTCTGGCGTGTCCGGCAGGTGGTTCCGGTCTGTCCGGTAATGGGTTCCGTCATGTGCCGCGCGTGGTTCTGGCACGTCTGAGAGTGGTTCCCGCATGCCCGGCAGGTGCTCCAGGAGAGTCCTACAAGTGGTTCTGGCCTAGCCCGCAGGTGATTTTGGCGTGTCCGGCAGGTGGTTCCGGCATGCTCGGCAGGTGGTTCAGGCATGTCTGGTAGGTGGTTCCGGTCTGTCCGCGAGGTGGTTCCGGCGTGTCAGGCACGTGGTTCCGGCATGTGTGACAGGTGGTTCTGGCATGTCCGGCAGGTGATTCTGGATTGTCCACCAAGTGGCTCTGGTGTAACCAGCAGGTGATTCCGGAGTGTACGGCAAGTGGTTCTGGCATAGCTGGCTGGTGATTTTGGGGTGTCCAGCAGGTGGCTCCAGCGAGTCGAGCAAGTTGTTCCGGTGTGCTCAGCAGGTGGTTCAGGCAGGTCCGGCAGGTGTTTCTGGTCTGTCCAGTACGTGGTGCCGGCATGTCCGGCACGTGCTTCCAGTATGTTTGAGAGGTGGTTCCTACCTTCCCGGCGGGAGATTCCGGAGCGTCCGCCATGTGATTCTGGCCTACCTGGCAGGGGATTTTGGCGTCTCTGGCTGGTGGTTCCGGCGAGTCGAAGAGGAGGTTCCGGCGTGCTCGGCAGGTGCATCCGGTGTCTCTGGCACGTCATTCTGGCACGTTCGAGAGGTGGTTCCGGCATGCCTGACAGGTGATTCCGGAGTGTCCGACAAGGGGTTCTGGCACGTCTGAGAGGTGGTTCCGGCATACCTGCAGGTGATTCTGGCTTGTCTGCCGAGTGGTGCTGGCGTAGCCATCAGGTGATTTTGGCGTGTCCAGCAGGTGGCTCCAGCGAGTAGAGCAGGTTGTTCCAGCGTACTCAGCAGGTGGTTCAGGCGGGTCTGGCAGGTGGTTCCGGTCTCTCTAGTAGGTGGTTCCGGCGTGTCCGGCACGTGCTTCTGGCACGTCTGAGAGCCTGGTTCCGGCATGCCCGGCGGGTGATTCCATAGAGTCCGCCACGTGGTCTGGCCTAGCTGACAGGTGATTTTGGCGTCCCCGGGCAGGTGGTTACAGCGAGTTGAGCAGGAGGTTCCGGCATGCTCGGCAGTTGCATCCGGTGTCTCTGGCACGGGGTTCTGGCACGTCTGACATTTGGTTGCCTCATGTCTGGCAGGTGATTCCGGAGTGTCCGGCAAGAGGTTCTGGTGTAGCCGGCAGGTGATTTTGGCATGTCCGGCAGGTGTTTCTGGCGAGCTGTTCAGGTGGTTCCGGTGTTCTTGGCAGGTGATTCTGGCGTGTCCGGCAGGTGGTTCCGGTCTGTCCGGTAATGGGTTCCGTCATGTGCCGCGCGTGGTTCTGGCACGTCTGAGAGGTGGTTCCCGCATGCCCGGCAGGTTGCTCCAGGAGAGTCCTACAAGTGGTTCTGGCCTAGCCCGCAGGTGATTTTGGCGTGTCCGGCAGGTGGTTCCGGCATGCTCGGCAGGTGGTTCAGGCATGTCTGGTAGGTGGTTCCGGTCTGTCCGCGAGGTGGTTCCGGCGTGTCAGGCACGTGGTTCCGGCATGTGTGACAGGTGGTTCTGGCATGTCCGGCAGGTGATTCTGGATTGTCCACCAAGTGGCTCTGGTGTAACCAGCAGGTGATTCCGGAGTGTACGGCAAGTGGTTCTGGCATAGCTGGCTGGTGATTTTGGGGTGTCCAGCAGGTGGCTCCAGCGAGTCGAGCAAGTTGTTCCGGTGTGCTCAGCAGGTGGTTCAGGCAGGTCCGGCAGGTGTTTCTGGTCTGTCCAGTACGTGGTGCCGGCATGTCCGGCACGTGCTTCCAGTATGTTTGAGAGGTGGTTCCTACCTTCCCGGCGGGAGATTCCGGAGCGTCCGCCATGTGATTCTGGCCTACCTGGCAGGGGATTTTGGCGTCTCTGGCTGGTGGTTCCGGCGAGTCGAAGAGGAGGTTCCGGCGTGCTCGGCAGGTGCATCCGGTGTCTCTGGCACGTCATTCTGGCACGTTCGAGAGGTGGTTCCGGCATGCCTGACAGGTGATTCCGGAGTGTCCGACAAGGGGTTCTGGCACGTCTGAGAGGTGGTTCCGGCATACCCTGCAGGTGATTCTGGCTTGTCTGCCGAGTGGTGCTGGCGTAGCCATCAGGTGATTTTGGCGTGTCCAGCAGGTGGCTCCAGCGAGTAGAGCAGGTTGTTCCAGCGTACTCAGCAGGTGGTTCAGGCGGGTCTGGCAGGTGGTTCCGGTCTCTCTAGTAGGTGGTTCCGGCGTGTCCGGCACGTGCTTCTGGCACGTCTGAGAGCTGGTTCCGGCATGCCCGGCGGGTGATTCCATAGAGTCCGCCACGTGGTTCTGGCCTAGCTGACAGGTGATTTTGGCGTCCCTGGCAGGTGGTTACAGCGAGTTGAGCAGGAGGTTCCGGCATGCTCGGCAGTTGCATCCGGTGTCTCTGGCACGGGGTTCTGGCACGTCTGACATTTGGTTGCCTCATGTCTGGCAGGTGAATTCCGGAGTGTCCGGCAAGAGGTTCTGGTGTAGCCGGCAGGTGATTTTGGCATGTCCGGCAGGTGTTTCTGGCGAGCTGTTCAGGTGGTTCCGGTGTTCTTGGCAGGTGATTCTGGCGTGTCCGGCAGGTGGTTCCGGTCTGTCCGGTAATGGGTTCCGTCATGTGCCGCGCGTGGTTCTGGCACGTCTGAGAGGTGGTTCCCGCATGCCCGGCAGGTGCTCCAGGAGAGTCCTACAAGTGGTTCTGGCCTAGCCCGCAGGTGATTTTGGCGTGTCCGGCAGGTGGTTCCGGCATGCTCGGCAGGTGGTTCAGGCATGTCTGGTAGGTGGTTCCGGTCTGTCCGCGAGGTGGTTCCGGCGTGTCAGGCACGTGGTTCCGGCATGTGTGACAGGTGGTTCTGGCATGTCCGGCAGGTGATTCTGGATTGTCCACCAAGTGGCTCTGGTGTAACCAGCAGGTGATTCCGGAGTGTACGGCAAGTGGTTCTGGCATAGCTGGCTGGTGATTTTGGGGTGTCCAGCAGGTGGCTCCAGCGAGTCGAGCAAGTTGTTCCGGTGTGCTCAGCAGGTGGTTCAGGCAGGTCCGGCAGGTGTTTCTGGTCTGTCCAGTACGTGGTGCCGGCATGTCCGGCACGTGCTTCCAGTATGTTTGAGAGGTGGTTCCTACCTTCCCGGCGGGAGATTCCGGAGCGTCCGCCATGTGATTCTGGCCTACCTGGCAGGGGATTTTGGCGTCTCTGGCTGGTGGTTCCGGCGAGTCGAAGAGGAGGTTCCGGCGTGCTCGGCAGGTGCATCCGGTGTCTCTGGCACGTCATTCTGGCACGTTCGAGAGGTGGTTCCGGCATGCCTGACAGGTGATTCCGGAGTGTCCGACAAGGGGTTCTGGCACGTCTGAGAGGTGGTTCCGGCATACCCTGCAGGTGATTCTGGCTTGTCTGCCGAGTGGTGCTGGCGTAGCCATCAGGTGATTTTGGCGTGTCCAGCAGGTGGCTCCAGCGAGTAGAGCAGGTTGTTCCAGCGTACTCAGCAGGTGGTTCAGGCGGGTCTGGCAGGTGGTTCCGGTCTCTCTAGTAGGTGGTTCCGGCGTGTCCGGCACGTGCTTCTGGCACGTCTGAGAGCTGGTTCCGGCATGCCCGGCGGGTGATTCCATAGAGTCCGCCACGTGGTTCTGGCCTAGCTGACAGGTGATTTTGGCGTCCCCGGCAGGTGGTTACAGCGAGTTGAGCAGGAGGTTCCGGCATGCTCGGCAGTTGCATCCGGTGTCTCTGGCACGGGGTTCTGGCACGTCTGACATTTGGTTGCCTCATGTCTGGCAGGTGATTCCGGAGTGTCCGGCAAGAGGTTCTGGTGTAGCCGGCAGGTGATTTTGGCATGTCCGGCAGGTGTTTCTGGCGAGCTGTTCAGGTGGTTCCGGTGTTCTTGGCAGGTGATTCTGGCGTGTCCGGCAGGTGGTTCCGGTCTGTCCGGTAATGGGTTCCGTCATGTGCCGCGCGTGGTTCTGGCACGTCTGAGAGGTGGTTCCCGCATGCCCGGCAGGTGCTCCAGGAGAGTCCTACAAGTGGTTCTGGCCTAGCCCGCAGGTGATTTTGGCGTGTCCGGCAGGTGGTTCCGGCATGCTCGGCAGGTGGTTCAGGCATGTCTGGTAGGTGGTTCCGGTCTGTCCGCGAGGTGGTTCCGGCGTGTCAGGCACGTGGTTCCGGCATGTGTGACAGGTGGTTCTGGCATGTCCGGCAGGTGATTCTGGATTGTCCACCAAGTGGCTCTGGTGTAACCAGCAGGTGATTCCGGAGTGTACGGCAAGTGGTTCTGGCATAGCTGGCTGGTGATTTTGGGGTGTCCAGCAGGTGGCTCCAGCGAGTCGAGCAAGTTGTTCCGGTGTGCTCAGCAGGTGGTTCAGGCAGGTCCGGCAGGTGTTTCTGGTCTGTCCAGTACGTGGTGCCGGCATGTCCGGCACGTGCTTCCAGTATGTTTGAGAGGTGGTTCCTACCTTCCCGGCGGGAGATTCCGGAGCGTCCGCCATGTGATTCTGGCCTACCTGGCAGGGGATTTTGGCGTCTCTGGCTGGTGGTTCCGGCGAGTCGAAGAGGAGGTTCCGGCGTGCTCGGCAGGTGCATCCGGTGTCTCTGGCACGTCATTCTGGCACGTTCGAGAGGTGGTTCCGGCATGCCTGACAGGTGATTCCGGAGTGTCCGACAAGGGGTTCTGGCACGTCTGAGAGGTGGTTCCGGCATACCCTGCAGGTGATTCTGGCTTGTCTGCCGAGTGGTGCTGGCGTAGCCATCAGGTGATTTTGGCGTGTCCAGCAGGTGGCTCCAGCGAGTAGAGCAGGTTGTTCCAGCGTACTCAGCAGGTGGTTCAGGCGGGTCTGGCAGGTGGTTCCGGTCTCTCTAGTAGGTGGTTCCGGCGTGTCCGGCACGTGCTTCTGGCACGTCTGAGAGCTGGTTCCGGCATGCCCGGCGGGTGATTCCATAGAGTCCGCCACGTGGTTCTGGCCTAGCTGACAGGTGATTTTGGCGTCCCCGGCAGGTGGTTACAGCGAGTTGAGCAGGAGGTTCCGGCATGCTCGGCAGTTGCATCCGGTGTCTCTGGCACGGGGTTCTGGCACGTCTGACATTTGGTTGCCTCATGTCTGGCAGGTGATTCCGGAGTGTCCGGCAAGAGGTTCTGGTGTAGCCGGCAGGTGATTTTGGCATGTCCGGCAGGTGTTTCTGGCGAGCTGTTCAGGTGGTTCCGGTGTTCTTGGCAGGTGATTCTGGCGTGTCCGGCAGGTGGTTCCGGTCTGTCCGGTAATGGGTTCCGTCATGTGCCGCGCGTGGTTCTGGCACGTCTGAGAGGTGGTTCCCGCATGCCCGGCAGGTGCTCCAGGAGAGTCCTACAAGTGGTTCTGGCCTAGCCCGCAGGTGATTTTGGCGTGTCCGGCAGGTGGTTCCGGCATGCTCGGCAGGTGGTTCAGGCATGTCTGGTAGGTGGTTCCGGTCTGTCCGCGAGGTGGTTCCGGCGTGTCAGGCACGTGGTTCCGGCATGTGTGACAGGTGGTTCTGGCATGTCCGGCAGGTGATTCTGGATTGTCCACCAAGTGGCTCTGGTGTAACCAGCAGGTGATTCCGGAGTGTACGGCAAGTGGTTCTGGCATAGCTGGCTGGTGATTTTGGGGTGTCCAGCAGGTGGCTCCAGCGAGTCGAGCAAGTTGTTCCGGTGTGCTCAGCAGGTGGTTCAGGCAGGTCCGGCAGGTGTTTCTGGTCTGTCCAGTACGTGGTGCCGGCATGTCCGGCACGTGCTTCCAGTATGTTTGAGAGGTGGTTCCTACCTTCCCGGCGGGAGATTCCGGAGCGTCCGCCATGTGATTCTGGCCTACCTGGCAGGGGATTTTGGCGTCTCTGGCTGGTGGTTCCGGCGAGTCGAAGAGGAGGTTCCGGCGTGCTCGGCAGGTGCATCCGGTGTCTCTGGCACGTCATTCTGGCACGTTCGAGAGGTGGTTCCGGCATGCCTGACAGGTGATTCCGGAGTGTCCGACAAGGGGTTCTGGCACGTCTGAGAGGTGGTTCCGGCATACCCTGCAGGTGATTCTGGCTTGTCTGCCGAGTGGTGCTGGCGTAGCCATCAGGTGATTTTGGCGTGTCCAGCAGGTGGCTCCAGCGAGTAGAGCAGGTTGTTCCAGCGTACTCAGCAGGTGGTTCAGGCGGGTCTGGCAGGTGGTTCCGGTCTCTCTAGTAGGTGGTTCCGGCGTGTCCGGCACGTGCTTCTGGCACGTCTGAGAGCTGGTTCCGGCATGCCCGGCGGGTGATTCCATAGAGTCCGCCACGTGGTTCTGGCCTAGCTGACAGGTGATTTTGGCGTCCCCGGCAGGTGGTTACAGCGAGTTGAGCAGGAGGTTCCGGCATGCTCGGCAGTTGCATCCGGTGTCTCTGGCACGGGGTTCTGGCACGTCTGACATTTGGTTGCCTCATGTCTGGCAGGTGATTCCGGAGTGTCCGGCAAGAGGTTCTGGTGTAGCCGGCAGGTGATTTTGGCATGTCCGGCAGGTGTTTCTGGCGAGCTGTTCAGGTGGTTCCGGTGTTCTTGGCAGGTGATTCTGGCGTGTCCGGCAGGTGGTTCCGGTCTGTCCGGTAATGGGTTCCGTCATGTGCCGCGCGTGGTTCTGGCACGTCTGAGAGGTGGTTCCCGCATGCCCGGCAGGTGCTCCAGGAGAGTCCTACAAGTGGTTCTGGCCTAGCCCGCAGGTGATTTTGGCGTGTCCGGCAGGTGGTTCCGGCATGCTCGGCAGGTGGTTCAGGCATGTCTGGTAGGTGGTTCCGGTCTGTCCGCGAGGTGGTTCCGGCGTGTCAGGCACGTGGTTCCGGCATGTGTGACAGGTGGTTCTGGCATGTCCGGCAGGTGATTCTGGATTGTCCACCAAGTGGCTCTGGTGTAACCAGCAGGTGATTCCGGAGTGTACGGCAAGTGGTTCTGGCATAGCTGGCTGGTGATTTTGGGGTGTCCAGCAGGTGGCTCCAGCGAGTCGAGCAAGTTGTTCCGGTGTGCTCAGCAGGTGGTTCAGGCAGGTCCGGCAGGTGTTTCTGGTCTGTCCAGTACGTGGTGCCGGCATGTCCGGCACGTGCTTCCAGTATGTTTGAGAGGTGGTTCCTACCTTCCCGGCGGGAGATTCCGGAGCGTCCGCCATGTGATTCTGGCCTACCTGGCAGGGGATTTTGGCGTCTCTGGCTGGTGGTTCCGGCGAGTCGAAGAGGAGGTTCCGGCGTGCTCGGCAGGTGCATCCGGTGTCTCTGGCACGTCATTCTGGCACGTTCGAGAGGTGGTTCCGGCATGCCTGACAGGTGATTCCGGAGTGTCCGACAAGGGGTTCTGGCACGTCTGAGAGGTGGTTCCGGCATACCCTGCAGGTGATTCTGGCTTGTCTGCCGAGTGGTGCTGGCGTAGCCATCAGGTGATTTTGGCGTGTCCAGCAGGTGGCTCCAGCGAGTAGAGCAGGTTGTTCCAGCGTACTCAGCAGGTGGTTCAGGCGGGTCTGGCAGGTGGTTCCGGTCTCTCTAGTAGGTGGTTCCGGCGTGTCCGGCACGTGCTTCTGGCACGTCTGAGAGCTGGTTCCGGCATGCCCGGCGGGTGATTCCATAGAGTCCGCCACGTGGTTCTGGCCTAGCTGACAGGTGATTTTGGCGTCCCCGGCAGGTGGTTACAGCGAGTTGAGCAGGAGGTTCCGGCATGCTCGGCAGTTGCATCCGGTGTCTCTGGCACGGGGTTCTGGCACGTCTGACATTTGGTTGCCTCATGTCTGGCAGGTGATTCCGGAGTGTCCGGCAAGAGGTTCTGGTGTAGCCGGCAGGTGATTTTGGCATGTCCGGCAGGTGTTTCTGGCGAGCTGTTCAGGTGGTTCCGGTGTTCTTGGCAGGTGATTCTGGCGTGTCCGGCAGGTGGTTCCGGTCTGTCCGGTAATGGGTTCCGTCATGTGCCGCACGTGGTTCTGGCACGTCTGAGAGGTGGTTCCCGCATGCCCGGCAGGTGCTCCAGGAGAGTCCTACAAGTGGTTCTGGCCTAGCCCGCAGGTGATTTTGGCGTGTCCGGCAGGTGGTTCCGGCATGCTCGGCAGGTGGTTCAGGCATGTCTGGTAGGTGGTTCCGGTCTGTCCGCGAGGTGGTTCCGGCGTGTCAGGCACGTGGTTCCGGCATGTGTGACAGGTGGTTCTGGCATGTCCGGCAGGTGATTCTGGATTGTCCACCAAGTGGCTCTGGTGTAACCAGCAGGTGATTCCGGAGTGTACGGCAAGTGGTTCTGGCATAGCTGGCTGGTGATTTTGGGGTGTCCAGCAGGTGGCTCCAGCGAGTCGAGCAAGTTGTTCCGGTGTGCTCAGCAGGTGGTTCAGGCAGGTCCGGCAGGTGTTTCTGGTCTGTCCAGTACGTGGTGCCGGCATGTCCGGCACGTGCTTCCAGTATGTTTGAGAGGTGGTTCCTACCTTCCCGGCGGGAGATTCCGGAGCGTCCGCCATGTGATTCTGGCCTACCTGGCAGGGGATTTTGGCGTCTCTGGCTGGTGGTTCCGGCGAGTCGAAGAGGAGGTTCCGGCGTGCTCGGCAGGTGCATCCGGTGTCTCTGGCACGTCATTCTGGCACGTTCGAGAGGTGGTTCCGGCATGCCTGACAGGTGATTCCGGAGTGTCCGACAAGGGGTTCTGGCACGTCTGAGAGGTGGTTCCGGCATACCCTGCAGGTGATTCTGGCTTGTCTGCCGAGTGGTGCTGGCGTAGCCATCAGGTGATTTTGGCGTGTCCAGCAGGTGGCTCCAGCGAGTAGAGCAGGTTGTTCCAGCGTACTCAGCAGGTGGTTCAGGCGGGTCTGGCAGGTGGTTCCGGTCTCTCTAGTAGGTGGTTCCGGCGTGTCCGGCACGTGCTTCTGGCACGTCTGAGAGCTGGTTCCGGCATGCCCGGCGGGTGATTCCATAGAGTCCGCCACGTGGTTCTGGCCTAGCTGACAGGTGATTTTGGCGTCCCCGGCAGGTGGTTACAGCGAGTTGAGCAGGAGGTTCCGGCATGCTCGGCAGTTGCATCCGGTGTCTCTGGCACGGGGTTCTGGCACGTCTGACATTTGGTTGCCTCATGTCTGGCAGGTGATTCCGGAGTGTCCGGCAAGAGGTTCTGGTCTAGCCGGCAGGTGATTTTGGCATGTCCGGCAGGTGTTTCTGGCGAGCTGTTCAGGTGGTTCCGGTGTTCTTGGCAGGTGATTCTGGCGTGTCCGGCAGGTGGTTCCGGTCTGTCCGGTAATGGGTTCCGTCATGTGCCGCGCGTGGTTCTGGCACGTCTGAGAGGTGGTTCCCGCATGCCCGGCAGGTGCTCCAGGAGAGTCCTACAAGTGGTTCTGGCCTAGCCCGCAGGTGATTTTGGCGTGTCCGGCAGGTGGTTCCGGCATGCTCGGCAGGTGGTTCAGGCATGTCTGGTAGGTGGTTCCGGTCTGTCCGCGAGGTGGTTCCGGCGTGTCAGGCACGTGGTTCCGGCATGTGTGACAGGTGGTTCTGGCATGTCCGGCAGGTGATTCTGGATTGTCCACCAAGTGGCTCTGGTGTAACCAGCAGGTGATTCCGGAGTGTACGGCAAGTGGTTCTGGCATAGCTGGCTGGTGATTTTGGGGTGTCCAGCAGGTGGCTCCAGCGAGTCGAGCAAGTTGTTCCGGTGTGCTCAGCAGGTGGTTCAGGCAGGTCCGGCAGGTGTTTCTGGTCTGTCCAGTACGTGGTGCCGGCATGTCCGGCACGTGCTTCCAGTATGTTTGAGAGGTGGTTCCTACCTTCCCGGCGGGAGATTCCGGAGCGTCCGCCATGTGATTCTGGCCTACCTGGCAGGGGATTTTGGCGTCTCTGGCTGGTGGTTCCGGCGAGTCGAAGAGGAGGTTCCGGCGTGCTCGGCAGGTGCATCCGGTGTCTCTGGCACGTCATTCTGGCACGTTCGAGAGGTGGTTCCGGCATGCCTGACAGGTGATTCCGGAGTGTCCGACAAGGGGTTCTGGCACGTCTGAGAGGTGGTTCCGGCATACCCTGCAGGTGATTCTGGCTTGTCTGCCGAGTGGTGCTGGCGTAGCCATCAGGTGATTTTGGCGTGTCCAGCAGGTGGCTCCAGCGAGTAGAGCAGGTTGTTCCAGCGTACTCAGCAGGTGGTTCAGGCGGGTCTGGCAGGTGGTTCCGGTCTCTCTAGTAGGTGGTTCCGGCGTGTCCGGCACGTGCTTCTGGCACGTCTGAGAGCTGGTTCCGGCATGCCCGGCGGGTGATTCCATAGAGTCCGCCACGTGGTTCTGGCCTAGCTGACAGGTGATTTTGGCGTCCCCGGCAGGTGGTTACAGCGAGTTGAGCAGGAGGTTCCGGCATGCTCGGCAGTTGCATCCGGTGTCTCTGGCACGGGGTTCTGGCACGTCTGACATTTGGTTGCCTCATGTCTGGCAGGTGATTCCGGAGTGTCCGGCAAGAGGTTCTGGTGTAGCCGGCAGGTGATTTTGGCATGTCCGGCAGGTGTTTCTGGCGAGCTGTTCAGGTGGTTCCGGTGTTCTTGGCAGGTGATTCTGGCGTGTCCGGCAGGTGGTTCCGGTCTGTCCGGTAATGGGTTCCGTCATGTGCCGCGCGTGGTTCTGGCACGTCTGAGAGGTGGTTCCCGCATGCCCGGCAGGTGCTCCAGGAGAGTCCTACAAGTGGTTCTGGCCTAGCCCGCAGGTGATTTTGGCGTGTCCGGCAGGTGGTTCCGGCATGCTCGGCAGGTGGTTCAGGCATGTCTGGTAGGTGGTTCCGGTCTGTCCGCGAGGTGGTTCCGGCGTGTCAGGCACGTGGTTCCGGCATGTGTGACAGGTGGTTCTGGCATGTCCGGCAGGTGATTCTGGATTGTCCACCAAGTGGCTCTGGTGTAACCAGCAGGTGATTCCGGAGTGTACGGCAAGTGGTTCTGGCATAGCTGGCTGGTGATTTTGGGGTGTCCAGCAGGTGGCTCCAGCGAGTCGAGCAAGTTGTTCCGGTGTGCTCAGCAGGTGGTTCAGGCAGGTCCGGCAGGTGTTTCTGGTCTGTCCAGTACGTGGTGCCGGCATGTCCGGCACGTGCTTCCAGTATGTTTGAGAGGTGGTTCCTACCTTCCCGGCGGGAGATTCCGGAGCGTCCGCCATGTGATTCTGGCCTACCTGGCAGGGGATTTTGGCGTCTCTGGCTGGTGGTTCCGGCGAGTCGAAGAGGAGGTTCCGGCGTGCTCGGCAGGTGCATCCGGTGTCTCTGGCACGTCATTCTGGCACGTTCGAGAGGTGGTTCCGGCATGCCTGACAGGTGATTCCGGAGTGTCCGACAAGGGGTTCTGGCACGTCTGAGAGGTGGTTCCGGCATACCCTGCAGGTGATTCTGGCTTGTCTGCCGAGTGGTGCTGGCGTAGCCATCAGGTGATTTTGGCGTGTCCAGCAGGTGGCTCCAGCGAGTAGAGCAGGTTGTTCCAGCGTACTCAGCAGGTGGTTCAGGCGGGTCTGGCAGGTGGTTCCGGTCTCTCTAGTAGGTGGTTCCGGCGTGTCCGGCACGTGCTTCTGGCACGTCTGAGAGCTGGTTCCGGCATGCCCGGCGGGTGATTCCATAGAGTCCGCCACGTGGTTCTGGCCTAGCTGACAGGTGATTTTGGCGTCCCCGGCAGGTGGTTACAGCGAGTTGAGCAGGAGGTTCCGGCATGCTCGGCAGTTGCATCCGGTGTCTCTGGCACGGGGTTCTGGCACGTCTGACATTTGGTTGCCTCATGTCTGGCAGGTGATTCCGGAGTGTCCGGCAAGAGGTTCTGGTGTAGCCGGCAGGTGATTTTGGCATGTCCGGCAGGTGTTTCTGGCGAGCTGTTCAGGTGGTTCCGGTGTTCTTGGCAGGTGATTCTGGCGTGTCCGGCAGGTGGTTCCGGTCTGTCCGGTAATGGGTTCCGTCATGTGCCGCGCGTGGTTCTGGCACGTCTGAGAGGTGGTTCCCGCATGCCCGGCAGGTGCTCCAGGAGAGTCCTACAAGTGGTTCTGGCCTAGCCCGCAGGTGATTTTGGCGTGTCCGGCAGGTGGTTCCGGCATGCTCGGCAGGTGGTTCAGGCATGTCTGGTAGGTGGTTCCGGTCTGTCCGCGAGGTGGTTCCGGCGTGTCAGGCACGTGGTTCCGGCATGTGTGACAGGTGGTTCTGGCATGTCCGGCAGGTGATTCTGGATTGTCCACCAAGTGGCTCTGGTGTAACCAGCAGGTGATTCCGGAGTGTACGGCAAGTGGTTCTGGCATAGCTGGCTGGTGATTTTGGGGTGTCCAGCAGGTGGCTCCAGCGAGTCGAGCAAGTTGTTCCGGTGTGCTCAGCAGGTGGTTCAGGCAGGTCCGGCAGGTGTTTCTGGTCTGTCCAGTACGTGGTGCCGGCATGTCCGGCACGTGCTTCCAGTATGTTTGAGAGGTGGTTCCTACCTTCCCGGCGGGAGATTCCGGAGCGTCCGCCATGTGATTCTGGCCTACCTGGCAGGGGATTTTGGCGTCTCTGGCTGGTGGTTCCGGCGAGTCGAAGAGGAGGTTCCGGCGTGCTCGGCAGGTGCATCCGGTGTCTCTGGCACGTCATTCTGGCACGTTCGAGAGGTGGTTCCGGCATGCCTGACAGGTGATTCCGGAGTGTCCGACAAGGGGTTCTGGCACGTCTGAGAGGTGGTTCCGGCATACCCTGCAGGTGATTCTGGCTTGTCTGCCGAGTGGTGCTGGCGTAGCCATCAGGTGATTTTGGCGTGTCCAGCAGGTGGCTCCAGCGAGTAGAGCAGGTTGTTCCAGCGTACTCAGCAGGTGGTTCAGGCGGGTCTGGCAGGTGGTTCCGGTCTCTCTAGTAGGTGGTTCCGGCGTGTCCGGCACGTGCTTCTGGCACGTCTGAGAGCTGGTTCCGGCATGCCCGGCGGGTGATTCCATAGAGTCCGCCACGTGGTTCTGGCCTAGCTGACAGGTGATTTTGGCGTCCCCGGCAGGTGGTTACAGCGAGTTGAGCAGGAGGTTCCGGCATGCTCGGCAGTTGCATCCGGTGTCTCTGGCACGGGGTTCTGGCACGTCTGACATTTGGTTGCCTCATGTCTGGCAGGTGATTCCGGAGTGTCCGGCAAGAGGTTCTGGTGTAGCCGGCAGGTGATTTTGGCATGTCCGGCAGGTGTTTCTGGCGAGCTGTTCAGGTGGTTCCGGTGTTCTTGGCAGGTGATTCTGGCGTGTCCGGCAGGTGGTTCCGGTCTGTCCGGTAATGGGTTCCGTCATGTGCCGCGCGTGGTTCTGGCACGTCTGAGAGGTGGTTCCCGCATGCCCGGCAGGTGCTCCAGGAGAGTCCTACAAGTGGTTCTGGCCTAGCCCGCAGGTGATTTTGGCGTGTCCGGCAGGTGGTTCCGGCATGCTCGGCAGGTGGTTCAGGCATGTCTGGTAGGTGGTTCCGGTCTGTCCGCGAGGTGGTTCCGGCGTGTCAGGCACGTGGTTCCGGCATGTGTGACAGGTGGTTCTGGCATGTCCGGCAGGTGATTCTGGATTGTCCACCAAGTGGCTCTGGTGTAACCAGCAGGTGATTCCGGAGTGTACGGCAAGTGGTTCTGGCATAGCTGGCTGGTGATTTTGGGGTGTCCAGCAGGTGGCTCCAGCGAGTCGAGCAAGTTGTTCCGGTGTGCTCAGCAGGTGGTTCAGGCAGGTCCGGCAGGTGTTTCTGGTCTGTCCAGTACGTGGTGCCGGCATGTCCGGCACGTGCTTCCAGTATGTTTGAGAGGTGGTTCCTACCTTCCCGGCGGGAGATTCCGGAGCGTCCGCCATGTGATTCTGGCCTACCTGGCAGGGGATTTTGGCGTCTCTGGCTGGTGGTTCCGGCGAGTCGAAGAGGAGGTTCCGGCGTGCTCGGCAGGTGCATCCGGTGTCTCTGGCACGTCATTCTGGCACGTTCGAGAGGTGGTTCCGGCATGCCTGACAGGTGATTCCGGAGTGTCCGACAAGGGGTTCTGGCACGTCTGAGAGGTGGTTCCGGCATACCCTGCAGGTGATTCTGGCTTGTCTGCCGAGTGGTGCTGGCGTAGCCATCAGGTGATTTTGGCGTGTCCAGCAGGTGGCTCCAGCGAGTAGAGCAGGTTGTTCCAGCGTACTCAGCAGGTGGTTCAGGCGGGTCTGGCAGGTGGTTCCGGTCTCTCTAGTAGGTGGTTCCGGCGTGTCCGGCACGTGCTTCTGGCACGTCTGAGAGCTGGTTCCGGCATGCCCGGCGGGTGATTCCATAGAGTCCGCCACGTGGTTCTGGCCTAGCTGACAGGTGATTTTGGCGTCCCCGGCAGGTGGTTACAGCGAGTTGAGCAGGAGGTTCCGGCATGCTCGGCAGTTGCATCCGGTGTCTCTGGCACGGGGTTCTGGCACGTCTGACATTTGGTTGCATCATGTCTGGCAGGTGATTCCGGAGTGTCCGGCAAGAGGTTCTGGTGTAGCCGGCAGGTGATTTTGGCATGTCCGGCAGGTGTTTCTGGCGAGCTGTTCAGGTGGTTCCGGTGTTCTTGGCAGGTGATTCTGGCGTGTCCGGCAGGTGGTTCCGGTCTGTCCGGTAATGGGTTCCGTCATGTGCCGCGCGTGGTTCTGGCACGTCTGAGAGGTGGTTCCCGCATGCCCGGCAGGTGCTCCAGGAGAGTCCTACAAGTGGTTCTGGCCTAGCCCGCAGGTGATTTTGGCGTGTCCGGCAGGTGGTTCCGGCATGCTCGGCAGGTGGTTCAGGCATGTCTGGTAGGTGGTTCCGGTCTGTCCGCGAGGTGGTTCCGGCGTGTCAGGCACGTGGTTCCGGCATGTGTGACAGGTGGTTCTGGCATGTCCGGCAGGTGATTCTGGATTGTCCACCAAGTGGCTCTGGTGTAACCAGCAGGTGATTCCGGAGTGTACGGCAAGTGGTTCTGGCATAGCTGGCTGGTGATTTTGGGGTGTCCAGCAGGTGGCTCCAGCGAGTCGAGCAAGTTGTTCCGGTGTGCTCAGCAGGTGGTTCAGGCAGGTCCGGCAGGTGTTTCTGGTCTGTCCA